>NW_026644939.1:27500-32500 GCF_030020395.1 Manis pentadactyla | reverse complement strand
GGGCAAGAGACTGGGGTGGATAGGTGTGAATGCAAGAAAAAGGGCAGAGGTAAGGATAGCACACTTTAGGATTAGCATTATTGTGGGTGCTGGGCATGGGGAGGGCTGTACAAAACAGAGAAGACAAGTAGTGATTGTACATTATCTGATTATGCTCAAAGAGAGTGACTGCAATGGAGTGTATGGAAGGATCTTGGTGATGGGTTATTTTAGTAAAGATAATGTTTCTCATGAAAGTGTGATAAATAAATAGGCAAATATATGTTTCATAGATGATAGATGAATTACTAACATGATAGATGAATACATATGTAGATGAATGGATAGGTGGAAGATTGATAGGTACCTTGAAAGATAGATGATAGATAGACAGACATATAGATAGATAGATAGATAGATAGATAGATAGATAGATAGATAGATAGATAGATAGATAGATAGATAGGAAAGATTAGGCAGATATATGGAAGTCAGGTGTTATATTAGAATAGATATATAGATAAGTGGTTAGATAATATATTAGATATATTGTAAGATGGTAGATAGATGATATAGCTAGATACATGATGGGTTATAGAATATAGAACGATACATATACAGATAGATTGGTTGATACATGACATGATAGATAGAAACAAAGATGACAGATAGATTGATAGATTGATTTATTGACGGAATGTAGCAGCCCAGTTGAAAAAAGACATGTGCACCTCTTTGTTATCACAGCACTATTCTCAATAGCCAACTGTGTCCATCAGTATGTGAATGGATTAAGAAGATGTGGTACATATACACAATCAATTATCATTCAGCCATAAGAAGAAAACAAATCCTACCATTTGCAACATCATGGATGGAAGGAGGGGGTATTATGCTCAATGAAATGAGACAGGAAAAGGACAAGTATCAAATGATTTTACCCATCTGTGGACATGGAGATCCAAGAACAAAACTGATGGAGCAAAATAGCTGCAGACACACAGAACCCAAGAAGGAACTAACAGTTACCAAAGGGAAAGCGACTAGGGAGGACATGTGAGAATGGAGGGAAAACATTGGGGGTAGAAAGAATGCATTATGATATGCACATGTAATGTTTTCGGAGGGTAGAACCAAGCAGAGAAGTCAGTGATTCTACAGTACCTTTCTCTGTTGATGGAAGTGGATGCAGTGGGTAATTGGGCGGACCTTCGTGATCAGGGAAGTCTAGTGAATGTAGTGTTACACATGTAATTGTAGATTAGCAATAAATAAATAAATAAATAAATAAATAAATAAATAAATAAATAAATAATCCAGTAAAACATATACAGAAGCCTAGTTAAAACAGACAAATGCATCCCTATGTTTTTCACCGCACTATTCAAAGTTTCCAAGCTAATTTGTCAGCAGTAGATTAATGGCTCAAGAAGATGTGGTCATATACACAAGGAATATTATTCAGACATAAGAAAAAAAATCCTATCATTTGCAACAACAAAAATCTAGCTAAAGGGTATTATGCTCAGTGCAATAAGTGAGGTAGAGAAAAACAACTATCAAATGATTTGACCCATCTGTGGAGATGGAGAACCAAGATAAAACTGAGGGAACAAAACACCAGTAGGTTCACAGATCCCAAGATTGGGGTAACAGTTACCAAAGGGCAAGAGACTGGGGTCGATATGTGTGAATGGACGAAGAAGGGCAGGGGTAAGAATAGAACACTTTACGATTAGCATTATTGTGGTTGCTGGGCATGGGGAGGGCTGTACAGAATAGAGAAGACAAGTAGTGAATCTACATTATCTGACTAGGCTCAAAGATAGTGACTGCAAGGGAGTGTATGGAAGGATCTTGGTGATGGGTTAGTTTAGTAAAGATAACGTTTCTCATGAAATTGTGATAAATAAATAAGCAAATAAATGTTTGATAGATGATAGATGATTTACTAACATATAGATGCATTCATATGTAGATGGATGGATAGGTGAAAGACTGATAGGTACCTTGAAAGATAGATGATAGATAGACAGACAGACAGATAGATAGATAGATAGATAGATAGATAGATAGATAGATAGATAGATAGATAGACAGACAGACAGACAGATAGATAGATAGATAGATAGAAAGATAGATAGATAGATAGATAGATAGATAGATAGATAGATAGATAGATAGATAGATAGATAGACAGACAGACAGACAGACAGACAGACAGACAGACAGTCAGACAGACAGACAGACAGACAGACAGACAGACAGTCAGAGAGAAAGACAGACAGACAGACAGATAGATAGATAGATACATAGATAGATAGATAGATAGATAGATAGATAGATAGATAGATAGATAGATAGATAGATAGATAGACAGACAGAGATACAGACAGACAGATAGGTAGATAGATAGATAGATAGATAGATAGATAGATAGATAGATAGATAGATAGATAGATAGATAGATAGATAGATAGATAGATAGATAGATAGATAGATAGATAGATAGATAGATAGATAGATAGATAGATAGATTGATAGATAGATAGATGGATGGATGGATGGATGGATGGATGGATGGATGGTTAGATAGATAGATAGATAGATAGATAGATAGATAGGAAAGATTAGGCAGATATATGGAAGTCAGATGATAGATTAGAATGGATATATAGATAAGTGGATAGATAATATATTAGATATATTGTAAGATGGTAGATAGATGATATAGATAGATACATGATGGGTTATAGAATATAGAAAGATACATATACAGATAGGTTGGTTGATACATGACATGATAGAAACAAAGATGACAGATAGATTGATAGATTGATTTATTGATGGAATGTAGCAGTCCTGTTGAAAAAAGACCTGTGCACCTCTTTGTTATAACAGCAATATTAACAATAGCCAACTGTGTAGATCAGTAGGTGAATGGATTAAGAAGATGTGGTACATATACACAATCAATTATCATTCAGCCATAAGAAGAAAACAAATCCTACCATTTCCAACAACATGGATGGAAGGAGGGGGTATTATGCTCAATGAAATGAGACAGGAAAAGGACAAGTATTAAATGATTTGACCCATCTGTGGACATGGAGAACCAAGAAAAAAACTGATGGAGCAAAATACCTGCAGACACACAGAACCCAAGAATGAACTAAAAGATACCAAAGGGAAAGCGACTAGGGAGGACATGTGAGAATGGAGGGATAATAGTGGGGGGAGAAGTAATGCATTATGATTGGCACATGTAACGTTTTCGGAGGGTAGAACCAAGCAGAGAAGTCAGTGATTCTACAGTACCTTGCTCTGTTGATGGAAGTGAATGCAGTGGGGCATTGGGCAGATCTTCGTGATCAGGGAAGTCTAGTGAATGTAGTGTTACACATGCAATTATAGATTAGCAATAAATAAATAAATAAATAAATAATCCAGTAATACAAATAATGAAGCCTAGTTAAAACAGACAACTGCATCCCTATGTTTATCACAGCACTATTCAAAGTTGCCAAGCTAATTTGTCAGCAGTAGATTAATAGCTCAAGAAGATGTGGTCATATACACAAGAAATATTATTCAGACATAAGAAGAAAACAAATCCTATCATTTGCAACAACATGGATGGAGCTAGAGGGTATTATGCTCAGTGAAATAAGTGAGGTAGAGAAAAACAACTATCAAATGATTTGACCCACCTGTGGAGATGGAGGACCAAGATAAAACTGAGGGAAAAAAGCACCAGTAGGTTCACAGATCCCAAGATTGGGGTAACAGTTACCAAAGGGCAAGAGACTGGGGTGGATAGGTGTGAATGCAAGAAAAAGGGCAGAGGTAAGGATAGCACACTTTAGGATTAGCATTACTGTGGGTGCTGGGCATGGGGAGGGCTGTACAAAACAGAGAAGACAAGTAGTGATTGTACATTATCTGATTATGCTCAAAGAGAGTGACTGCAATGGAGTGTATGGAAGGATCTTGGTGATGGGTTAGTTTAGTAAAGATAATGTTTCTCATGAAAGTGTGATAAATAAATAGGCAAATATATGTTTCATAGATGATAGATGAATTACTAACATGATAGATGAATACATATGTAGATGAATGGATAGGTGGAAGATTGATAGGTACCTTGAAAGATAGATGATAGATAGACAGACATATAGATAGATAGATAGATAGATAGATAGATAGATAGATAGATAGATAGATAGATAGATAGATAGATAGGAAAGATTAGGCAGATATATGGAAGTCAGATGATATATTAGAATAGATATATAGATAAGTGCTTAGATAATATATTAGATATATTGTAAGATGGTAGATAGATGATATAGATAGATACATGATGGGTTATAGAATATAGAAAGAAACATATACAGATAGATTGGTTGATACATGACATGATAGATAGAAACAAAGATGACAGATAGATTGATAGATTGATTTATTGACGGAATGTAGCAGCCCAGTTGAAAAAAGACATGTGCACCTCTTTGTTATCACAGCACTATTCTCAATAGCCAACTGTGTCCATCAGTATGTGAATGGATTAAGAAGATGTGGTACATATACACAATCAATTATCATTCAGCCATAAGAAGAAAACAAATCCTACCATTTGCAACATCATGGATGGAAGGAGGGGGTATTATGCTCAATGAAATGAGACAGGAAAAGGACAAGTATCAAATGATTTTACCCATCTGTGGACATGGAGATCCAAGAACAAAACTGATGGAGCAAAATAGCTGCAGACACACAGAACCCAAGAAGGAACTAACAGTTACCAAAGGGAAAGCGACTAGGGAGGACATGTGAGAATGGAGGGAAAACAGTGGGGGTAGAAAGAATGCATTATGATATGCACATGTAATGTTTTCGGAGGGTAGAACCAAGCAGAGAAGTCAGTGATTCTACAGTACCTTTCTCTGTTGATGGAAGTGGATGCAGTGGGTAATTGGGCGGACCTTCGTGATCAGGGAAGTCTAGTGAATGTAGTGTTA
>NW_026644939.1:7500-25000 GCF_030020395.1 Manis pentadactyla | reverse complement strand
AGTGAAATAAGTGAGGTAGAGAAAAACAACTATCAAATGATTTGACCCACCTGTGGAGATGGAGGACCAAGATAAAACTGAGGGAACAAAGCACCAGTAGGTTCACAGATCCCAAGATTGGGGTAACAGTTACCAAAGGGCAAGAGACTGGGGTGGATAGGTGTGAATGCAAGAAAAAGGGAAGAAGTAAGGATAGCACACTTTAGGATTAGCATTATTGTGGGTGCTGGGCATGGGGAGGGCTGTACAAAACAGAGAAGACAAGTAGTGATTGTACATTATCTGACTATGCTCAAAGAGAGTGACTGCAATGGATTATATAGAAGGATCTTGGTGATGGGTTAGTTTAGTAAAGATAATGTTTCTCATGAAAGTGTGATAAATAAATAGGCAAATATATGTTTCATCGATGATAGATGAATTACTAACATGATAGATGAATACATATGTAGAT
The DNA here is from genome assembly GCF_030020395.1 of Manis pentadactyla. Lineage (NCBI taxonomy): Eukaryota > Metazoa > Chordata > Mammalia > Pholidota > Manidae > Manis > Manis pentadactyla. Next base: position 24,546 of record NW_026644939.1, on the reverse strand, counting down.
GGATGGATAGGTGGAAGATTGATAGGTACCTTGAATGATAGATGATAGATAGACAGACATATAGATAGATAGATAGATAGATAGATAGATAGATAGATAGATAGATAGATAGATAGGAAAGATTAGGCAGATATATGGAAGTCAGATGATATATTAGAATAGATATATAGATAAGTGCTTAGATAATATATTAGATATATTGTAAGATGGTAGATAGATGATATAGATAGATACATGATGGGTTATAGAATATAGAAAGAAACATATACAGATAGATTGGTTGATACATGACATGATAGATAGAAACAAAGATGACAGATAGATTGATAGATTGATTTATTGATGGAATGTAGCAGCCCAGTTGAAAAAAGACATGTGCACCTCTTTGTTATCACAGCACTATTCTCAATAGCCAACTGTGTCCATCAGTATGTGAATGGATTAAGAAGATGTGGTACATATACACAATCAATTATCATTCAGCCATAAGAAGAAAACAAATCCTACCATTTGCAACATCATGGATGGAAGGAGGGGGTATTATGCTCAATGAAATGAGACAGGAAAAGGACAAGTATCAAATGATTTTACCCATCTGTGGACATGGAGATCCAAGAACAAAACTGATGGAGCAAAATAGCTGCAGACACACAGAACCCAAGAAGGAACTAACAGTTACCAAAGGGAAAGCGACTAGGGAGGACATGTGAGAATGGAGGGAAAACAGTGGGGGTAGAAAGAATGCATTATGATATGCACATGTAATGTTTTCGGAGGGTAGAACCAAGCAGAGAAGTCAGTGATTCTACAGTACCTTTCTCTGTTGATGGAAGTGGATGCAGTGGGTAATTGGGCGGACCTTCGTGATCAGGGAAGTCTAGTGAATGTAGTGTTACACATGTAATTGTAGATTAGCAATAAATAAATAAATAAATAAATAAATAAATAAATAAATAAATAATCCAGTAAAACATATACAGAAGCCTAGTTAAAACAGACAAATGCATCCCTATGTTTTTCACCGCACTATTCAAAGTTTCCAAGCTAATTTGTCAGCAGTAGATTAATGGCTCAAGAAGATGTGGTCATATACACAAGGAATATTATTCAGACATAAGAAAAAAAAATCCTATCATTTGCAACAACAAAAATCTAGCTAAAGGGTATTATGCTCAGTGAAATAAGTGAGGTAGAGAAAAACAACTATCAAATGATTTGACCCATCTGTGGAGATGGAGAACCAAGATAAAACTGAGGGAACAAAACACCAGTAGGTTCACAGATCCCAAGATTGGGGTAACAGTTACCAAAGGGCAAGAGACTGGGGTGGATATGTGTGAATGGACGAAGAAGGGCAGGGGTAAGAATAGAACACTTTACGATTAGCATTATTGTGGTTGCTGGGCATGGGGAGGGCTGTACAGAATAGAGAAGACAAGTAGTGAATCTACATTATCTGACTAGGCTCAAAGATAGTGACTGCAAGGGAGTGTATAGAAGGATCTTGGTGATGGTTTAGTTTAGTAAAGATAACGTTTCTCACGAAATTGTGATAAATAAATAAGCAAATAAATGTTTGATAGATGATAGATGAATTACTAACATAAAGATGCATTCATATGTAGATGGATGGATAGGTGAAAGAATGATAGGTACCTTGAAAGATAGATGATAGATAGACAGACAGATAGATAGATAGATAGATAGATAGATAGATAGATAGATAGATAGATAGATAGATAGATAGATAGACAGACAGACAGACAGACAGACAGACAGACAGACAGACAGACAGATAGATAGATAGATAGATAGTTAGATAGATAGATAGATAGATAGATAGATAGATAGATAGATAGATAGATAGATAGATAGATAGATAGATAGATAGATATATAGACAGACATAGATACTGACAGACAGATAGATAGGTAGATAGGTAGATAGATAGATAGATAGATAGATAGATAGATAGATAGATAGATAGATAGATAGATAGATAGATAGATAGATAGATAGATAGAAAGATAGATAGATAGGAAAGATTAGGCAGATATATGGAAGTCAGATGATAGATTAGAATGGATATATAGATAAGTGGATAGATAATATATTAGATATATTGTAAGATGGTAGATAGATGATATAGATAGATACATGATGGGTTATAGAATATAGAAAGATACATATACAGATAGGTTGGTTGATACATGACATGATAGAAACAAAGATGACAGATAGATTGATAGATTGATTTATTGATGGAATGTAGCAGTCCTGTTGAAAAAAGACCTGTGCACCTCTTTGTTATAACAGCAATATTAACAATAGCCAACTGTGTAGATCAGTAGGTGAATGGATTAAGAAGATGTGGTACATATACACAATCAATTATCATTCAGCCATAAGAAGAAAACAAATCCTACCATTTCCAACAACATGGATGGAAGGAGGGGGTATTATGCTCAATGAAATGAGACAGGAAAAGGACAAGTATTAAATGATTTGACCCATCTGTGGACATGGAGAACCAAGAAAAAAACTGATGGAGCAAAATACCTGCAGACACACAGAACCCAAGAATGAACTAAAAGATACCAAAGGGAAAGCGACTAGGGAGGACATGTGAGAATGGAGGGATAATAGTGGGGGGAGAAGTAATGCATTATGATTGGCACATGTAATGTTTTCGGAGGGTAGAACCAAGCAGAGAAGTCAGTGATTCTACAGTACCTTGCTCTGTTGATGGAAGTGAATGCAGTGGGGCATTGGGCAGATCTTCGTGATCAGGGAAGTCTAGTGAATGTAGTGTTACACATGCAATTATAGATTAGCAATAAATAAATAAATAAATAAATAATCCAGTAATACAAATAATGAAGCCTAGTTAAAACAGACAAATGCATCCCTATGTTTATCACAGCACTATTCAAAGTTGCCAAGCTAATTTGTCAGCAGTAGATTAATAGCTCAAGAAGATGTGGTCATATACACAAGAAATATTATTCAGACATAAGAAGAAAACAAATCCTATCATTTGCAACAACATGGATGGAGCTAGAGGGTATTATGCTCAGTGAAATAAGTGAGGTAGAGAAAAACAACTATCAAATGATTTGACCCACCTGTGGAGATGGAGGACCAAGATAAAACTGAGGGAACAAAGCACCAGTAGGTTCACAGATCCCAAGATTGGGGTAACAGTTACCAAAGGGCAAGAGACTGGGGTGGATAGGTGTGAATGCAAGAAAAAGGGCAGAGGTAAGGATAGCACACTTTAGGATTAGCATTATTGTGGGTGCTGGGCATGGGGACGGCTGTACAAAACAGAGAAGACAAGTAGTGATTGTACATTATCTGATTATGCTCAAAGAGAGTGACTGCAATGGAGTGTATGGAAGGATCTTGGTGATGGGTTAGTTTAGTAAAGATAATGTTTCTCATGAAAGTGTGATAAATAAATAGGCAAATATATGTTTCATAGATGATAGATGAATTACTAACATGATAGATGAATACATATGTAGATGAATGGATAGGTGGAAGATTGATAGGTACCTTGAAAGATAGATGATAGATAGACAGACATATAGATAGATAGATAGATAGATAGATAGATAGATAGATAGATAGATAGATAGATAGATAGATAGATAGATAGGAAAGATTAGGCAGATATATGGAAGTCAGATGATATATTAGAATAGATATATAGATAAGTGGTTAGATAATATATTAGATATATTGTAAGATGGTAGATAGATGATATAGATAGATACATGATGGGTTATAGAATATAGAACGATACATATACAGATAGATTGGTTGATACATGACATGATAGATAGAAACAAAGATGACAGATAGATTGATAGATTGATTTATTGACGGAATGTAGCAGCCCAGTTGAAAAAAGACATGTGCACCTCTTTGTTATCACAGCACTATTCTCAATAGCCAACTGTGTCCATCAGTATGTGAATTTATTAAGAAGATGTGGTACATATACACAATCAATTATCATTCAGCCATAAGAAGAAAACAAATCCTACCATTTGCAACATCATGGATGGAAGGAGGGGGTATTATGCTCAATGAAATGAGACAGGAAAAGGACAAGTATCAAATGATTTTACCCATCTGTGGACATGGAGATCCAAGAACAAAACTGATGGAGCAAAATAGCTGCAGACACACAGAACCCAAGAAGGAACTAACAGTTACCAAAGGGAAAGCGACTAGGGAGGACATGTGAGAATGGAGGGAAAACAGTGGGGGTAGAAAGAATGCATTATGATATGCACATGTAATGTTTTCGGAGGGTAGAACCAAGCAGAGAAGTCAGTGATTCTACAGTACCTTTCTCTGTTGATGGAAGTGGATGCAGTGGGTAATTGGGCGGACCTTCGTGATCATGGAAGTCTAGTGAATGTAGTGTTACACATGTAATTGTAGATTAGCAATAAATAAATAAATAAATAAATAAATAAATAAATAATCCAGTAAAACATATACAGAAGCCTAGTTAAAACAGACAAATGCATCCCTATGTTTTTCACCGCACTATTCAAAGTTTCCAAGCTAATTTGTCAGCAGTAGATTAATGGCTCAAGAAGATGTGGTCATATACACAAGGAATATTATTCAGACATAAGAAAAAATAATCCTATCATTTGCAACAACAAAAATGGAGCTAAAGGGTATTATGCTCAGTGAAATAAGTGAGGTAGAGAAAAACAACTATCAAATGATTTGACCCATCTGTGGAGATGGAGAACCAAGATAAAACTGAGGGAACAAAACACCAGTAGGTTCACAGATCCCAAGATTGGGGTGACAGTTACCAAAGGGCAAGAGACTGGGGTGGATATGTGTGAATGGACGAAGAAGGGCAGGGGTAAGAATAGAACACTTTACGATTAGCATTATTGTGTTTGCTGGGCATGGGGAGGGCTGTACAGAATAGAGAAGACAAGTAGTGAATCTACATTATCTGACTAGGCTCAAAGATAGTGACTGCAAGGGAGTGTATGGAAGGATCTTGGTGATGGGTTAGTTTAGTAAAGATAACGTTTCTCATGAAATTGTGATAAATAAATAAGCAAATAAATGTTTGATAGATGATAGATGATTTACTAACATATAGATGCATTCATATGTAGATGGATGGATAGGTGAAAGACTGATAGGTACCTTGAAAGATAGATGATAGATAGACAGACAGACAGACAGATAGATAGATAGATAGATAGATAGATAGATAGATAGATAGACAGACAGACAGACAGACAGACAGACAGACAGTCAGACAGACAGACAGACAGACAGACAGACAGTCAGACAGACAGACAGACAGACAGACAGATAGATAGATAGATACATAGATAGATAGATAGATATATAGATAGACAGACAGAGATACAGACAGACAGATAGGTAGATAGATAGATAGATAGATAGATAGATAGATAGATAGATAGATAGATAGATAGATAGATAGATAGATAGATAGATAGATAGATAGATAGATAGATAGATAGATAGATAGATAGATAGATTGATAGATAGATAGATGGATGGACGGACGGACGGATAGATAGATAGATAGATAGATAGATAGATAGATAGATAGATAGATAGATAGATAGATAGATAGATAGATAGATAGATAGGAAAGATTAGGCAGATATATGGAAGTCAGATGATAGATTAAAATGGATATATAGATAAGTGGATAGATAATATATTAGATATATTGTAAGATGGTAGATAGATGATATAGATAGATACATGATGGGTTATAGAATATAGAAAGATACATATACAGATAGGTTGGTTGATACATGACATGATAGAAACAAAGATGACAGATAGATTGATAGATTGATTTATTGATGGAATGTAGCAGTCCTGTTGAAAAAAGACATGTGCACCTCTTTGTTATAACAGCAATATTAACAATAGCCAACTGTGTAGATCAGTAGGTGAATGGATTAAGAAGATGTGGTACATATACACAATCAATTATCATTCAGCCATAAGAAGAAAACAAATCCTACCATTTCCAACAACATGGATGGAAGGAGGGGGTATTATGCTCAATGAAATGAGACAGGAAAAGGACAAGTATTAAATGATTTGACCCATCTGTGGACATGGAGAACCAAGAAAAAAACTGATGGAGCAAAATACCTGCAGACACACAGAACCCAAGAATGAACTAAAAGATACCAAAGGGAAAGCGACTAGGGAGGACATGTGAGAATGGAGGGATAATAGTGGGGGGAGAAGTAATGCATTATGATTGGCACATGTAATGTTTTCGGAGGGTAGAACCAAGCAGAGAAGTCAGTGATTCTACAGTACCTTGCTCTGTTGATGGAAGTGAATGCAGTGGGGCATTGGGCAGATCTTCGTGATCAGGGAAGTCTAGTGAATGTAGTGTTACACATGCAATTATAGATTAGCAATAAATAAATAAATAAATAAATAATCCAGTAATACAAATAATGAAGCCTAGTTAAAACAGACAAATGCATCCCTATGTTTATCACAGCACTATTCAAAGTTGCCAAGCTAATTTGTCAGCAGTAGATTAATAGCTCAAGAAGATGTGGTCATATACACAAGAAATATTATTCAGACATAAGAAGAAAACAAATCCTATCATTTGCAACAACATGGATGGAGCTAGAGGGTATTATGCTCAGTGAAATAAGTGAGGTAGAGAAAAACAACTATCAAATGATTTGACCCACCTGTGGAGATGGAGGACCAAGATAAAACTGAGGGAACAAAGCACCAGTAGGTTCACAGATCCCAAGATTGGGGTAACAGTTACCAAAGGGCAAGAGACTGGGGTGGATAGGTGTGAATGCAAGAAAAAGGGCAGAGGTAAGGATAGCACACTTTAGGATTAGCATTATTGTGGGTGCTGGGCATGGGGAGGGCTGTACAAAACAGAGAAGACAAGTAGTGATTGTACATTATCTGATTATGCTCAAAGAGAGTGACTGCAATGGAGTGTATGGAAGGATCTTGGTGATGGGTTAGTTTAGTAAAGATAATGTTTCTCATGAAAGTGTGATAAATAAATAGGCAAATATATGTTTCATAGATGATAGATGAATTACTAACATGATAGATGAATACATATGTAGATGAATGGATAGGTGGAAGATTGATAGGTAACTTGAAAGATAGATGATAGATAGACAGACATATAGATAGATAGATAGATAGATAGATAGATAGATAGATAGATAGATAGATAGATAGATAGATAGATAGATAGATAGGAAAGATTAGGCAGATATATGGAAGTCAGATGATATATTAGAATAGATATATAGATAAGTGGTTAGATAATATATTAGATATATTGTAAGATGGTAGATAGATGATATAGATAGATACATGATGGGTTATAGAATATAGAACGATACATATACAGATAGATTGGTTGATACATGACATGATAGATAGAAACAAAGATGACAGATAGATTGATAGATTGATTTATTGACGGAATGTAGCAGCCCAGTTGAAAAAAGACATGTGCACCTCTTTGTTATCACAGCACTATTCTCAATAGCCAACTGTGTCCATCAGTATGTGAATGGATTAAGAAGATGTGGTACATATACACAATCAATTATCATTCAGCCATAAGAAGAAAACAAATCCTACCATTTGCAACATCATGGATGGAAGGAGGGGGTATTATGCTCAATGAAATGAGACAGGAAAAGGACAAGTATCAAATGATTTTACCCATCTGTGGACATGGAGATCCAAGAACAAAACTGATGGAGCAAAATAGCTGCAGACACACAGAACCCAAGAAGGAACTAACAGTTACCAAAGGGAAAGCGACTAGGGAGGACATGTGAGAATGGAGGGAAAACATTGGGGGTAGAAAGAATGCATTATGATATGCACATGTAATGTTTTCGGAGGGTAGAACCAAGCAGAGAAGTCAGTGATTCTACAGTACCTTTCTCTGTTGATGGAAGTGGATGCAGTGGGTAATTGGGCGGACCTTCGTGATCATGGAAGTCTAGTGAATGTAGTGTTACACATGTAATTGTAGATTAGCAATAAATAAATAAATAAATAAATAAATAAATAAATAAATAAATAATCCAGTAAAACATATACAGAAGCCTAGTTAAAACAGACAAATGCATCCCTATGTTTTTCACCGCACTATTCAAAGTTTCCAAGCTAATTTGTCAGCAGTAGATTAATGGCTCAAGAAGATGTGGTCATATACACAAGGAATATTATTCAGACATAAGAAAAAATAATCCTATCATTTGCAACAACAAAAATGGAGCTAAAGGGTATTATGCTCAGTGAAATAAGTGAGGTAGAGAAAAACAACTATCAAATGATTTGACCCATCTGTGGAGATGGAGAACCAAGATAAAACTGAGGGAACAAAACACCAGTAGGTTCACAGATCCCAAGATTGGGGTGACAGTTACCAAAGGGCAAGAGACTGGGGTGGATATGTGTGAATGGACGAAGAAGGGCAGGGTTAAGAATAGAACACTTTACGATTAGCATTATTGTGTTTGCTGGGCATGGGGAGGGCTGTACAGAATAGAGAAGACAAGTAGTGAATCTACATTATCTGACTAGGCTCAAAGATAGTGACTGCAAGGGAGTGTATGGAAGGATCTTGGTGATGGGTTAGTTTAGTAAAGATAACGTTTCTCATGAAATTGTGATAAATAAATAAGCAAATAAATGTTTGATAGATGATAGATGATTTACTAACATATAGATGCATTCATATGTAGATGGATGGATAGGTGAAAGACTGATAGGTACCTTGAAAGATAGATGATAGATAGACAGACAGACAGATAGATAGATAGATAGATAGATAGATAGATAGATAGATAGACAGACAGACAGACAGACAGACAGACAGACAGTCAGACAGACAGACAGACAGACAGACAGACAGTCAGACAGACAGACAGACAGACAGACAGATAGATAGATAGATACATAGATAGATAGATAGATATATAGATAGACAGACAGAGATACAGACAGACAGATAGGTAGATAGATAGATAGATAGATAGATAGATAGATAGATAGATAGATAGATAGATAGATAGATAGGAAAGATTAGGCAGATATATGGAAGTCAGATGATAGATTAGAATGGATATATAGATAAGTGGATAGATAATATATTAGATATATTGTAAGATGGTAGATAGATGATATAGATAGATACATGATGGGTTATAGAATATAGAAAGATACATATACAGATAGGTTGGTTGATACATGACATGATAGAAACAAAGATGACAGATAGATTGATAGATTGATTTATTGATGGAATGTAGCAGTCCTGTTGAAAAAAGACCTGTGCACCTCTTTGTTATAACAGCAATATTAACAATAGCCAACTGTGTAGATCAGTAGGTGAATGGATTAAGAAGATGTGGTACATATACACAATCAATTATCATTCAGCCATAAGAAGAAAACAAATCCTACCATTTCCAACAACATGGATGGAAGGAGGGGGTATTATGCTCAATGAAATGAGACAGGAAAAGGACAAGTATTAAATGATTTGACCCATCTGTGGACATGGAGAACCAAGAAAAAAACTGATGGAGCAAAATACCTGCAGACACACAGAACCCAAGAAGGAACTAACAGTTACCAAAGGGAAAGCGACTAGGGAGGACATGTGAGAATGGAGGGAAAACATTGGGGGTAGAAAGAATGCATTATGATATGCACATGTAATGTTTTCGGAGGGTAGAACCAAGCAGAGACGTCAGTGATTCTACAGTACCTTTCTCTGTTGATGGAAGTGGATGCAGTGGGTAATTGGGCGGACCTTCGTGATCATGGAAGTCTAGTGAATGTAGTGTTACACATGTAATTGTAGATTAGCAATAAATAAATAAATAAATAAATAAATAAATAAATAAATAAATAAATAATCCAGTAAAACATATACAGAAGCCTAGTTAAAACAGACAAATGCATCCCTATGTTTTTCACCGCACTATTCAAAGTTTCCAAGCTAATTTGTCAGCAGTAGATTAATGGCTCAAGAAGATGTGGTCATATACACAAGGAATATTATTCAGACATAAGAAAAAATAATCCTATCATTTGCAACAACAAAAATGGAGCTAAAGGGTATTATGCTCAGTGAAATAAGTGAGGTAGAGAAAAACAACTATCAAATGATTTGACCCATCTGTGGAGATGGAGAACCAAGATAAAACTGAGGGAACAAAACACCAGTAGGTTCACAGATCCCAAGATTGGGGTGACAGTTACCAAAGGGCAAGAGACTGGGGTGGATATGTGTGAATGGACGAAGAAGGGCAGGGGTAAGAATAGAACACTTTACGATTAGCATTATTGTGTTTGCTGGGCATGGGGAGGGCTGTACAGAATAGAGAAGACAAGTAGTGAATCTACATTATCTGACTAGGCTCAAAGATAGTGACTGCAAGGGAGTGTATGGAAGGATCTTGGTGATGGGTTAGTTTAGTAAAGATAACGTTTCTCATGAAATTGTGATAAATAAATAAGCAAATAAATGTTTGATAGATGATAGATGATTTACTAACATATAGATGCATTCATATGTAGATGGATGGATAGGTGAAAGACTGATAGGTACCTTGAAAGATAGATGATAGATAGACAGACAGACAGACAGATAGATAGATAGATAGATAGATAGATAGATAGATAGATAGACAGACAGACAGACAGACAGACAGACAGACAGTCAGACAGACAGACAGACAGACAGACAGACAGTCAGACAGACAGACAGACAGACAGACAGATAGATAGATAGATACATAGATAGATAGATAGATATATAGATAGACAGACAGAGATACAGACAGACAGATAGGTAGATAGATAGATAGATAGATAGATAGATAGATAGATAGATAGATAGATAGATAGATAGATAGATAGATAGATAGATAGATAGATAGATAGATAGATAGATAGATTGATTGATTGATAGATAGATAGATGGATGGATGGATGGATGGATAGATAGATAGATAGATAGATAGATAGATAGATAGATAGATAGATAGATAGATAGATAGATAGATAGATAGATAGATAGATAGATAGGAAAGATTAGGCAGATATATGGAAGTCAGATGATAGATTAGAATGGATATATAGATAAGTGGATAGATAATATATTAGATATATTGTAAGATGGTAGATAGATGATATAGATAGATACATGATGGGTTATAGAATATAGAAAGATACATATACAGATAGGTTGGTTGATACATGACATGATAGAAACAAAGATGACAGATAGATTGATAGATTGATTTATTGATGGAATGTAGCAGTCCTGTTGAAAAAAGACCTGTGCACCTCTTTGTTATAACAGCAATATTAACAATAGCCAACTGTGTAGATCAGTAGGTGAATGGATTAAGAAGATGTGGTACATATACACAATCAATTATCATTCAGCCATAAGAAGAAAACAAATCCTACCATTTCCAACAACATGGATGGAAGGAGGGGGTATTATGCTCAATGAAATGAGACAGGAAAAGGACAAGTATTAAATGATTTGACCCATCTGTGGACATGGAGAACCAAGAAAAAAACTGATGGAGCAAAATACCTGCAGACACACAGAACCCAAGAATGAACTAAAAGATACCAAAGGGAAAGCGACTAGGGAGGACATGTGAGAATGGAGGGATAATAGTGGGGGGAGAAGTAATGCATTATGATTGGCACATGTAATGTTTTCGGAGGGTAGAACCAAGCAGAGAAGTCAGTGATTCTACAGTACCTTGCTCTGTTGATGGAAGTGAATGCAGTGGGGCATTGGGCAGATCTTCGTGATCAGGGAAGTCTAGTGAATGTAGTGTTACACATGCAATTATAGATTAGCAATAAATAAATAAATAAATAAATAATCCAGTAATACAAATAATGAAGCCTAGTTAAAACAGACAAATGCATCCCTATGTTTATCACAGCACTATTCAAAGTTGCCAAGCTAATTTGTCAGCAGTAGATTAATAGCTCAAGAAGATGTGGTCATATACACAAGAAATATTATTCAGACATAAGAAGAAAACAAATCCTATCATTTGCAACAACATGGATGGAGCTAGAGGGTATTATGCTCAGTGAAATAAGTGAGGTAGAGAAAAACAACTATCAAATGATTTGACCCACCTGTGGAGATGGAGGACCAAGATAAAACTGAGGGAACAAAGCACCAGTAGGTTCACAGATCCCAAGATTGGGGTAACAGTTACCAAAGGGCAAGAGACTGGGGTGGATAGGTGTGAATGCAAGAAAAAGGGCAGAGGTAAGGATAGCACACTTTAGGATTAGCATTATTGTGGGTGCTGGGCATGGGGAGGGCTGTACAAAACAGAGAAGACAAGTAGTGATTGTACATTATCTGATTATGCTCAAAGAGAGTGACTGCAATGGAGTGTATGGAAGGATCTTGGTGATGGGTTAGTTTAGTAAAGATAATGTTTCTCATGAAAGTGTGATAAATAAATAGGCAAATATATGTTTCATAGATGATAGATGAATTACTAACATGATAGATGAATACATATGTAGATGAATGGATAGGTGGAAGATTGATAGGTACCTTGAAAGATAGATGATAGATAGACAGACATATAGATAGATAGATAGATAGATAGATAGATAGATAGATAGATAGATAGATAGATAGATAGGAAAGATTAGGCAGATATATGGAAGTCAGATGATATATTAGAATAGATATATAGATAAGTGGTTAGATAATATATTAGATATATTGTAAGATGGTAGATAGATGATATAGATAGATACATGATGGGTTATAGAATATAGAACGATACATATACAGATAGATTGGTTGATACATGACATGATAGATAGAAACAAAGATGACAGATAGATTGATAGATTGATTTATTGACGGAATGTAGCAGCCCAGTTGAAAAAAGACATGTGCACCTCTTTGTTATCACAGCACTATTCTCAATAGCCAACTGTGTCCATCAGTATGTGAATGGATTAAGAAGATGTGGTACATATACACAATCAATTATCATTCAGCCATAAGAAGAAAACAAATCCTACCATTTGCAACATCATGGATGGAAGGAGGGGGTATTATGCTCAATGAAATGAGACAGGAAAGGACAAGTATCAAATGATTTTACCCATCTGTGGACATGGAGATCCAAGAACAAAACTGATGGAGCAAAATAGCTGCAGACACACAGAACCCAAGAAGGAACTAACAGTTACCAAAGGGAAAGCGACTAGGGAGGACATGTGAGAATGGAGGGAAAACATTGGGGGTAGAAAGAATGCATTATGATATGCACATGTAATGTTTTCGGAGGGTAGAACCAAGCAGAGAAGTCAGTGATTCTACAGTACCTTTCTCTGTTGATGGAAATGGATGCAGTGGGTAATTGGGCGGACCTTCGTGATCATGGAAGTCTAGTGAATGTAGTGTTACACATGTAATTGTAGATTAGCAATAAATAAATAAATAAATAAATAAATAAATAAATAAATAAATAATCCAGTAAAACATATACAGAAGCCTAGTTAAAACAGACAAATGCATCCCTATGTTTTTCACCGCACTATTCAAAGTTTCCAAGCTAATTTGTCAGCAGTAGATTAATGGCTCAAGAAGATGTGGTCATATACACAAGGAATATTATTCAGACATAAGAAAAAATAATCCTATCATTTGCAACAACAAAAATGGAGCTAAAGGGTATTATGCTCAGTGAAATAAGTGAGGTAGAGAAAAACAACTATCAAATGATTTGACCCATCTGTGGAGATGGAGAACCAAGATAAAACTGAGGGAACAAAACACCAGTAGGTTCACAGATCCCAAGATTGGGGTGACAGTTACCAAAGGGCAAGAGACTGGGGTGGATATGTGTGAATGGACGAAGAAGGGCAGGGGTAAGAATAGAACACTTTACGATTAGCATTATTGTGTTTGCTGGGCATGGGGAGGGCTGTACAGAATAGAGAAGACAAGTAGTGAATCTACATTATCTGACTAGGCTCAAAGATAGTGACTGCAAGGGAGTGTATGGAAGGATCTTGGTGATGGGTTAGTTTAGTAAAGATAACGTTTCTCATGAAATTGTGATAAATAAATAAGCAAATAAATGTTTGATAGATGATAGATGATTTACTAACATATAGATGCATTCATATGTAGATGGATGGATAGGTGAAAGACTGATAGGTACCTTGAAAGATAGATGATAGATAGACAGACAGACAGACAGATAGATAGATAGATAGATAGATAGATAGATAGATAGATAGACAGACAGACAGACAGACAGACAGACAGACAGTCAGACAGACAGACAGACAGACAGACAGACAGTCAGACAGACAGACAGACAGACAGACAGATAGATAGATAGATACATAGATAGATAGATAGATATATAGATAGACAGACAGAGATACAGACAGACAGATAGGTAGATAGATAGATAGATAGATAGATAGATAGATAGATAGATAGATAGATAGATAGATAGATAGGAAAGATTAGGCAGATATATGGAAGTCAGATGATAGATTAGAATGGATATATAGATAAGTGGATAGATAATATATTAGATATATTGTAAGATGGTAGATAGATGATATAGATAGATACATGATGGGTTATAGAATATAGAAAGATACATATACAGATAGGTTGGTTGATACATGACATGATAGAAACAAAGATGACAGATAGATTGATAGATTGATTTATTGATGGAATGTAGCAGTCCTGTTGAAAAAAGACCTGTGCACCTCTTTGTTATAACAGCAATATTAACAATAGCCAACTGTGTAGATCAGTAGGTGAATGGATTAAGAAGATGTGGTACATATACACAATCAATTATCATTCAGCCATAAGAAGAAAACAAATCCTACCATTTCCAACAACATGGATGGAAGGAGGGGGTATTATGCTCAATGAAATGAGACAGGAAAAGGACAAGTATTAAATGATTTGACCCATCTGTGGACATGGAGAACCAAGAAAAAAACTGATGGAGCAAAATACCTGCAGACACACAGAACCCAAGAAGGAACTAACAGTTACCAAAGGGAAAGCGACTAGGGAGGACATGTGAGAATGGAGGGAAAACATTGGGGGTAGAAAGAATGCATTATGATATGCACATGTAATGTTTTCGGAGGGTAGAACCAAGCAGAGAAGTCAGTGATTCTACAGTACCTTTCTCTGTTGATGGAAGTGGATGCAGTGGGTAATTGGGCGGACCTTCGTGATCATGGAAGTCTAGTGAATGTAGTGTTACACATGTAATTGTAGATTAGCAATAAATAAATAAATAAATAAATAAATAAATAAATAAATAAATAATCCAGTAAAACATATACAGAAGCCTAGTTAAAACAGACAAATGCATCCCTATGTTTTTCACCGCACTATTCAAAGTTTCCAAGCTAATTTGTCAGCAGTAGATTAATGGCTCAAGAAGATGTGGTCATATACACAAGGAATATTATTCAGACATAAGAAAAAATAATCCTATCATTTGCAACAACAAAAATGGAGCTAAAGGGTATTATGCTCAGTGAAATAAGTGAGGTAGAGAAAAACAACTATCAAATGATTTGACCCATCTGTGGAGATGGAGAACCAAGATAAAACTGAGGGAACAAAACACCAGTAGGTTCACAGATCCCAAGATTGGGGTGACAGTTACCAAAGGGCAAGAGACTGGGGTGGATATGTGTGAATGGACGAAGAAGGGCAGGGGTAAGAATAGAACACTTTACGATTAGCATTATTGTGTTTGCTGGGCATGGGGAGGGCTGTACAGAATAGAGAAGACAAGTAGTGAATCTACATTATCTGACTAGGCTCAAAGATAGTGACTGCAAGGGAGTGTATGGAAGGATCTTGGTGATGGGTTAGTTTAGTAAAGATAACGTTTCTCATGAAATTGTGATAAATAAATAAGCAAATAAATGTTTGATAGATGATAGATGATTTACTAACATATAGATGCATTCATATGTAGATGGATGGATAGGTGAAAGACTGATAGGTACCTTGAAAGATAGATGATAGATAGACAGACAGACAGACAGATAGATAGATAGATAGATAGATAGATAGATAGATAGATAGACAGACAGACAGACAGACAGACAGACAGACAGTCAGACAGACAGACAGACAGACAGACAGACAGTCAGACAGACAGACAGACAGACAGACAGATAGATAGATAGATACATAGATAGATAGATAGATATATAGATAGACAGACAGAGATACAGACAGACAGATAGGTAGATAGATAGATAGATAGATAGATAGATAGATAGATAGATAGATAGATAGATAGATAGATAGATAGATAGATAGATAGATAGATAGATAGATTGATTGATATATAGATAGATGGATGGATGGATGGATGGATAGATAGATAGATAGATAGATAGATAGATAGATAGATAGATAGATAGATAGATAGATAGATAGATAGATAGATAGATAGATAGATAGGAAAGATTAGGCAGATATATGGAAGTCAGATGATAGATTAGAATGGATATATAGATAAGTGGATAGATAATATATTAGATATATTGTAAGATGGTAGATAGATGATATGGATAGATACATGATGGGTTATAGAATATAGAAAGATACATATACAGATAGGTTGGTTGATACATGACATGATAGAAACAAAGATGACAGATAGATTGATAGATTGATTTATTGATGGAATGTAGCAGTCCTGTTGAAAAAAGACCTGTGCACCTCTTTGTTATAACAGCAATATTAACAATAGCCAACTGTGTAGATCAGTAGGTGAATGGATTAAGAAGATGTGGTACATATACACAATCAATTATCATTCAGCCATAAGAAGAAAACAAATCCTACCATTTCCAACAACATGGATGGAAGGAGGGGGTATTATGCTCAAT
>NW_026644938.1:0-54315 GCF_030020395.1 Manis pentadactyla | reverse complement strand
ATGAACTATAAACAGTCAGTTCAAATATGAATACTCATTTGGTTTTTATACTTGATTTATATGTGGATACCACATTTCTCTCTTTATTATTATTATTTTTAGTAAAATGCTGAAGTGGAAGGTAGATACAAAATAAAGGTAGAAAACATAGTTTAGTGTTGTAAGAGGGCAAATGTAGATGATCAGGTGTGTGCCTGTAGACTATGTGTTAATCCAAGCTAGACCAGGGCAATAAAACATCCACGTATGCAGAAGATTTCTCTCAGAACGGTGGGGTGAGGTTCTAAGCCTCACCTCTGTTGATCCCCAATTTCTCACCTGATGACCCCCCTGCGACTGTGCCTGTCTTAGGTTGTTCCTCCCTTGAGGAATCTTACCCGTCTCTGGCTAACCAGTCATCTTCCGGGGCCATACAGGGAAATGTAGAGTTGGTAAGTGAGAGAGAAGCCTTATTGTTTGAAATGGTTAGCTTTCTATTTCTTTGCATGGTTATGCCCTGTAGCTTCTATGCCCAGCATCTGTCTTGAGGTATCTTTACCACTTGGAAGAATTATGATACTCGGTAAATTTGATATGAGGCACGAATTCTATTTAAGGGTTGTAATTAGGAAGGAAGAAGAAAAGCTATAGAAGTAGCAGGCGGAAGAAAACATGGGAAGATTGATTATTTCTTTGACATATCTTCTTGTAGAGTAACTTCAGCATGTATAGGTTTTAAGCTACTACTTAAATTGCGCACACACATTAACATAATAGGAGTATAGTTACATAACCAAAGCATACCTGTAATTACCAGCCATCTCCAGTGAAACCGAGAAAACCAGTTAGGCACCTTAGGCATTTGTGAAAACTTATCTGTGATGTGGTGGATATTGTCCAACTGAACTTGAACAGTCTGAGAGAAATCAGACAGATTAAAACAATCCATTCCTGGGGAATGTTCACATCCCTTATGTTCTTTTAACAGTAAATAGTCTGTAGTTGTAAGACTTTGGAGCGCTACAATTTGCACTTCTCCTAATTCTTGGTTGAGTTCCAACAGTATAGATCCAGTCAAATTTGTTGTTTTACCGTATGCACAGGCCAGCTTAGATGTCTCCTTCATTCCCATGGCAAGTCCAGGAACTGGTGGGATGAGTGCATCTACAGCTGTAGCAGTGCGTGGATCTTTGTTGGGGTTTTTTGATGATCATCTTTTGGCATGAGTCTTCCAGAGAGTGCTGATGTTGGAAGTTCTTTTTCATATCGTATCTTAGTTCATTTTCGGGGTAGCCCAATTAGGCTTTGATCCTCTGTATAAACACAAACAGACCCTTTGCCTACACTTTTATATGCCCTTTATACCCTTGTGTAGAACTCATTGGCGGTTACCACACAGGAACTGCCCTTTTTTTTTTGTTTTTTTGTTTTGTTTTTGGTATCACTAATCTACACTTACATGACGAATATTATGTTTACTAGGCTCTCCCCTATACCAGGTCTCCCCTATAAACCCCTTTACAGTCACTGTCCATCAGCAGAGCAAAATGTTGTAGAATCACTACTTGCCTTCTCTGTGCTGTACAGCCCTCCCTTTTCTCCTACCCCCCCCCCATGCATGCGAATCTTAATACCCCCCTACTCCTCCCCCCCCCCCTTATCCCTCCCTACCCACCCCTCCTCCCCAGTCCCTTTCCCTTTGGTACCTGTTAGTCCATTCTTGAGTTCTGTGATTCTGCTGCTGTTTTGTTCCTTCAGTTTTTCCTTTGTTCTTATATTCCACAGATAAGTGAAACCATTTGGTATTTCTCTTTCTCCACTTGGCTTGTTTCACTGAGCATAATACCCTCCAGCTCCATCCATGTTGCTGCAAATGGTTGGATTTTCCCTTTTCTTATGGCTGAGTAGTATTCCATTGTGTATATGTACCACATCTTCTTTATCCATTCATCTATCGATGGACATTCAGGTTGCTTCCAATTCTTGGCTACTGTAAATAGTGCTGTGATAAACATAGGGGTGCACTGATCTTTCTCATACTTGATTGCTGCATTCTTAGGGTAAATTCCTAGGAGTGAAATTCCTGGGTCAAATGGTAAGTCTGTTTTGAGCATTTTGATGTACCTCCATACTGCTTTCCACAATGGTTGAACTAACTTACATTCCCACCAGCAGTGTAGGAGGGTTCCCCTTTCTCCACAGCCTCGCCAACATTTGTTGTTGTTTGTCTTTTGGATGGCAGCCATCCTTACTGGTGTGAGGTGATACCTCATTGTAGTTTTAATTTGCATTTCTCTGATAATTAGCGATGTGGAGCATCTTTTCATGTGTCTGTTGGCCATCTGTATTTCTTTTTTGGAGAACTGTCTGTTCAGTTCCTCTGCCCATTTTTTAAATTGGGTTATTTGTTTTTTGTTTGTTGAGGCGTGTGAGCTCTTTATATATTCTGGATGTCAAGCCTTTATCGGATCTGTCATTTTCAAATATATTCTCCCATACTGTAGGGTTCCTTTCTGTTCTATTGATGGTGTCTTTTGCTGTACAGAAGCTTTTCAGCTTAATATAGTCCCACTTACTCATTTTTGCTGTTGTTTTCCTTGCCCGGGGAGATATGTTCAAGAAGAGGTCACTCATGTTTATGTCTAAGAGGTTTTTGCCTATGTTTTCTTCCAAGAGTTTAATGGTTTCGTGACTTACATTCAGGTCTTTGATCCATTTTGAGTTTACTTTTGTATATGGGGTTAGACAATGGTCCAGTTTTGCCAGCACCACCTGTTGAAGAGACTGTCATTTTGCCACTGTATGTCCATGGCTCCTTTATCAAATATTAATTGACCATATATGTCTGGGTTAATGTCTGGATTCTCTAGTCTGTTCCATTGGTCTGTGGCTCTGCTCTTGTGCCAGTACCAAACTGTCTTGATTACTATGGCTTTATAGTAGAGCTTGAAGTTGGGGAGTGCAGATCTCAGCATTTTTTATCCCCCTAGGTTCACTTACACTTTGGAGGTCTACCTCCCATCCTGGTTACAAGGTTCCTTAATTGATAGAGGGGCTGGAAGAAGCAGAACAGCATGTAGATGAAGTTAAAGTATAAAGTGGGCTTTTTCTAGGCTGAGTATATTTCACAGTGTCATGACCCTCATCCCATTTCTGTGCTTTGTCTCACTGCAAATGCAGAGAGTGGATTGAGAAGGTGTCTCCAAAATTTGCACTTTTGTTTTGACAGTCAAAACTTCCTAGTAACATCCAGCTAGTCCTCATCTTGGTCACCAGAGGCAGCAGCGAACGGGTAACGTGGGTGCTGTCTCTCAGAAGTGGAACCTGCTGCTTAGACATTCTTTGTTCTCCAGTGTAGTCAGAGCAGCAGAAAGTCTAGTCATCATACTCAGGAAATTAAAATTCTAGATTTGGGAATTTTCCCCCTAACTACACCCTATCGTGCTGCCTTGCAAGTGCTCAGAGACAGCCAGGAAGCATCTCCAGCGGAAGTGGAGCTTGCACTGCCCCATTCGACGTGGCAACAGGGAGTCGCTGGACCACCTCATCTTCCCTGTCGGGTTTTTCCAGTCTGAACCCCGAGAGGAGTGGAACCCCTCGCATTGCAAAGCTGAGCACACACGGCAGCTGTTCAGCTGCTCTGACTCCAGGATTTTTTTCTTCGCAAGCCCCTGTGTGTCAGGCTGGGTGGTGAGGTGACAGCTGAGGCTGGGGGAGTGGAGAGCGGCTGACAGGAAAACAGACTCCTGAAGCCATTTCTCCCATCTCTCTGCCCCATGTCCCTGGGGAGGAGGGCCTCCTTGGCCTTGGCATTATGCCGGAAGCCTTCACTTTATCCTCCTGAAAGGGATCGTCCTTGGTGCAGATCAATGTCATGACTGTGAAGGAAATTATGGTGGAAGTGGGAAGCTCTGTGCCTCGTCTTGGGGAGAGGGAGGTCCCTGCAGGCATTATGGGTATGTGGGGACACCTGTTGTGATATGACTGATGATAAGTAAATATTTGGTAATTGAGATGACCAAAATACATTTCCTAGGTATTTTTGCTCCTCGTGCACAATTCCTGAAGATCCTTCTGAGCCATAACTGTCCAATGGGTGTCTTGTTAGGTTAATGCAGAGGCTTTGGGGCCCTATCCTAGGTTAGAGGCTGGTTGCCAGGGGCACCAAGCTTGTGATTAGAGGATGGAAATTATTAGCCCTCAGCCCCCAGGGAAGAGGAAAGGGATGAGGGCTGGAGGCTGAATCAGCAATGGCCAGTGATTCAGTCAGTCATGACTCTGTAGTGAAGCCCTCACAAAACCCTAAGAGAAGAGCACATCTCTCTCATCTCCTGTTTCTCTGTCAGAGCTTCCATGCCTGGGGAACCAGGTGGCCTGCACATGCCACCAGGCCAGGCCCCAAGCACCCCAGGAGGATAGAAGCTCTTTTATTTGGGACCTTGCCATATGTGTGTGTTCATCCGGCTGTTGTGTCCTTTATGGTACTCTTTGTTAAACGTGAGTGTTCTTCTGAGATTCTGAGGCACCTTAGCAACTTGGGCAGACCTAAAGGGGAAGTTGTTGGAACCCGCAATCTTAGCCTGCAGGTGGGAAGCACAAGCTAATTGCGTGGGGCTTGCAACCAGGCTCTGGAGCTGGGGAGGAGGGCAGTCTTGAGGATAGAAACCTTACCCTGTAGAATCTGGTGTTGTCTCTGGGCAGATAGCCTCAGCATTGAGTTCTCAGACACCCTGCTGGTGTTCAAGAATTGCTTGGTGGTGTATGCATTGGAAACAGGTCCAGTATCCTGAAAGGAGTTACACTGCTGTGTATGAAAAAGAACGCTGGGTCAGATGAAACCGCTATTAATATATGTAGGAACCACCACACTGTTTTCCATAGTAGCTGCACCAATTTACATGGTCACGAACAGTGCATGACGGTTCCCTTTTGTCCACATCCTCATAAATAACTTGTTATTTCTTGTTTTTTGGGGAACTAGCCATTCTGAATGCTGTGAGGTGATAGCTCATTGTGATTTTTTTGTTGTTACCATTAGAGTACAATTACATGAGCAACATTGTGGTTACTAGACTCCCCCCCATTATCAAGTCCGCTCCCCGCACCCCATTACAGTCGCTGTCCATCAATGTAGTAAGATGCTATGGAATCACTACCTGTCTTCTGTGTGTTACACTGCAATCCCTGTGGCCCCCCACCCCCTACATTATGTGTGCGGATCGTAATGCCCCCTTTACCCCCTTATCGCTCCCTCCCCACCCGTCCTCCCAGGTCCCTTTCCCTTTGGTAACTGTTAGTCCATTCTTGGGTTCTGTGAGTCTGCTGCTGTTTTGTTCCTTCCCGTTTTTGCTTTGTTCTCATACCTCACCAGAGGAGTGAAATCCTTGGATACTTGTCTTTCTCCACCTGGCTTATTTCACTGAGCATAACACCCTCTAGCTCCGTCCGTGTTGTTGCAAATGGTGGTAGGATTTGTTTTCTTCCTATGGCTGAGTGATATTCCGTAGTGTGTATGTACCACCTCTTCTTTATCCCTTCATCTCCCGATGGACACTTAGGTTGCTTCCCTTTCTTGGGTATTGTAAGTAGTGCTGTGATCAACATAGGGGTGCATCTGTCTCTTTCAAACTGGGCTCCTGCACTCTTAGGGTAAATTCCTAGGAGAGGAATTCCTGGGTCAAATGGCATTTCTGTTCTTTGGTTTTTGGGGGAACCTCCATACCGCTTTCCACAATGGTTGAGCTGACTGACATTCCCACCAGCAGTGTAGGAGGGTTCCCCTTTCTCCACACCCTTGCCGACATCTGTTGTTGTCTGTCTTTTGGGTGGTGGCCATCCTAACTGGTGTGAGGTGATACCCCGTTGTGGTTTTAGTGTGCATTTCTCTGATGGTTAGCGATGTGGAGCGTCTTTTCCATGTGCCTGCCGGCCACCTGAAATTGCTTCTGTGGAGAAGTGTCTGTTGAGAGCCTCTGCCCATTTTGTAACTGGATTCATTTGCTTTTTGTGTGTTGAGGTTCGTGAGCTCTTGATACATGTTTTGGATGGCAACGCCTTATCAGATATGTCATCGGTGAGTATATTCTCCCATACTGAAGGATGTCTTTTGGTTCTACTGATGGTGGTCAAACAGAATCTTACGAAACCCCCTACCACTTCATTCCAAATCTGACTGTTTTTTTTTTTTTTTTTTTTTTTCCCAGAACACCAACCAGCCGAGAAAACGGGAACGAAGAGGAGAAGCTGTGATGCGGGAACATCTGGCGTAAAACTGAGAGGTGAGGCGGTGTGGAGACTGGTAGGTTGTATCTTTCCATGTGCTGCTTTCAAGGGTCATAGGGAAAAAAGATCGCCAAGGAGATGAAGCCCGGGGTGTTGACGTCACCTGGTATCGGTGGAGCCACGTAGCCTCTAGCCATTGACGGGGAGGCTAGCATGCGGCACTGTTGTCTTTCCTGCGGAGTTAAGACGAGCGGCGTCCCCCGCTTGCAGTTCAGTCAGAGCCCGTGTGGGACTGTCCTGGCACCGGCCGGGGTGGACCCGAGAGCTGTGCCGTTCCTGCTGGGCTGTCGCAGCACCCCTCTCGGAACAGGGCCTCAGCAGCGCTCCCGGAGAGAGAGAGAGAGAAGAGACAGAGACAGAGACAGAGAGAGACAGAGAGAGAGAGAGAATTGCGCTCGAGAGACAGGGGCAGTTATATTTTCTGTAGCTCCCTGAGCATGCTCCTGGTGTTTATTTTGAGATCTCTTTCTCAGGAAGATTGATTTGAGTCCAGTTACCAGGTTCCTTTGAAGGTTCATATTTGTAGGTGGCGCCCTCTAGCTCCCAGAAGCTTTACTCTCTGGAGATGCTCAGCCCTTGGGGTGGGTGGGGGGTGGGGTGGCAGGGGTCCCAGGGGAGAGGTGCCGGTGCCCACCCCCGCCGGGAGGAAAGAGGTCTTTCCTGCTTCCCGACCGCAGTGCCCGTCTCCACTGCCGGGGCCAGTTTGCGGAGCACGCAGGGAGAAGCTGCCGTAGGTGGGGGCGGCCGTTTTGCAGGCCGGTGCCGGCGGGGAGGCAGGCCGTGTGCCAGTCACAGCACGGTAAGGGGCCTCGGAGCTGCGAGGCCAGCCAGGGGGATGGAGCGCCCGGAGCTCCTGAAAGCTCCCCCGCCTGCCGGGCAGAGTGCACCCGGGCAGTTTGGCGCACCTGTCCTTTCTCCTGAGCGGCAAGCCCTGCGGAAGCCTTGCCCCTTTAGCAGTTCTCTCGCTGTCAGGAAGTCTCTCAGACTGTCCGCCTTTCTTTTGTCCCACAGCGGCCGGATGTGGATCCCTGTGTTGTCCCACAAGTGGCTGGAATCTCAAGTCTCTCGAAGTCTTCCGCCTGTCTCTGCTTTCCAAGCCCACCGATCCTCCAGAGCGCAGCACGTGTACGGTAGGTTCGTGCTCCCAGAGCACATCTCCGGGGCTGTACGTCACACTTCTCCTCGAGGTGACAGCCTGCCGCAGCAGCGTTCTTCCCTGCTGCTCTTCCAGGATTTGGTGTAGTTGTTCTATTTCCATATAGTACGTATGTATGTGGTTTTGGTTTTGGGAGGAGGTTTCCGCCTCCCCTCTCACGTGAGCCGCCGTCTTTAATCCCAGCAGCACATCTTTTTTCTTCTTCTTCTTTTTTTTTTTTTTCTTTTCAGTTTCACTTGTCTAGGGTACCTGTCCCCACCCCCTCAACTTCTGGTTTGTCTTCGTCCTTGGATCTCAAGTGAGTCTCCTGTAAGGGAGCACGTAGGTGGTCTTGAGTTTTCATCCCTTCTTTTAACCCTGTGTCTTTTGATTGGAGCCCTCAGAGCCTGTCCTTTTATTCTGACAATTGAGAGCTGTGTCCTTATTGCACTTAAAAAATTTTTTTGTTATCATTCATCTACAGTCACGTGAAGAACATGATGATCACCAAGTCCCCCCCAAAAACCCCGTTACAGTCGCTGACCATCAGCGTGTAGTAAGATGCTGTAGAATCACTACTTGTCTTCTCTGGGTTGTACAGCCCTCCCCATGCTCCCCCCGCCCCACACGTTATACATGCGAATCCTGATGCCCCCTTTCTTTCTCCCCGCCCTTATCCCTCCCTTCCCACCCACCCTGCCCAGCCCCTTTCCCTTTGGTAACTGTGAGTCCACTCTCGGGTTCTGTGAGTCTGCTGCTGTTTTTTTCCTTCAGTTTTTCTTTGTTGTGATACTCCACACATGAGTATAAAGACGGCGTGATCGCCGCTGATCGGAGGGAGGGACAAACAGAAAGGAACACCCAATTTCTAGACAGGAGCAGCTGGGAGCAAAGAGTGTGTTGTGGACTGACGTGTTTATTTGAGTGTCCAAACTTCCCTCTTTATGTGGCTATTACTTCTTTACATTCGTGAACATCATAAAAGCCACTGATTTCAAAGGCCCAGACGCATACTGAGGTGAGAGAAGATGAGAAGGACGTTGCTGCACCACTAAATCTATGGCTGGGCACTGCTGAAACCAAACAAAAAGAATTCACGGTGGCCAGATAGGGCTATTTTCTAGTGGCTGTCTCTGGGGACTCAGACAGAATCCATTTGTTTGATTGTTTGTTTTTTCAGTTTCACTTGTGTAGGGTACCTGTCCCCACCCTGTAAGGGAGCACGTAGGTGGTCTTGAGCTTTCATCCCTTCTTTTAACCCTGTGTCTTTTGTTTGGAGCACTCAAAGCCTGTCCTTTTATTCTGATGATTCAGAGCTGTGCCCTTATTGCACTTCTTAAATTCTTTTTGTCATCATTCATCTACAGTCACGTGAAGAACATTACGTTTACCAGGCTCCCCCCTTCACCAAGTCCCCCGCGAAAACCTCTTACAGTCACTGTCCATCAGTGTAGTTTGGATGCTGTAGACCCCTTCACCATGTCCCCCCGACACACCCCGTTACAGTCGCTGTCCATCAGCGTGTAGTAAGATGCTGTAGAATCACTACTTGTCTTCTCTGGGTTGTACAGCCCTCCCCATGCTCCCCCCGCCCCACACATTCTACATGCTAATCCTGATGCCCCCTTTCTTTCTCCCCGCCCCTATCCCTCCCTCCCCAGTCCCTTTCCCTTTGGTAACTGTTAGTCCACTCTCGGGTTCTGTGAGTCTGCTGCTGTTTTTCTCCTTCAGTTTTTCTTTGTTGTGATACTCCACACACGAGTGAAATCATTTGGTACTTGTCTTTCTCCGCCTGGCTTATTTCACTGAGCATAATACCGTCTAGCTCCGTCCACATCATTGCAAATGGTAGGATTTGTTTTCTTCTTATGGCTGCTTGCTGCACTTTTTAAACTGGATTTTTCATTCTTCTTTTTTGTTTGTAGTTTCGCTGTGTGCTTTCACCATTACTCTCCTGGTTTATGAGCAATAGCTTTTATTAATTGATATGTACCTATATCTCTCTCTCTATCTCTCTGTCTCTCTATCTATCTCTCTATCTATCTGTCTATCTATCTATCTATCTATCTATCTATCTATCTATCTATGAATCAATCATCTTTTTGTCTGCCCTTCTGTCCTTATGTACAAGAACAGTCAACAACATAGGCTATGTCACTCCCCTACATTATGCCTCCAAAAATCTTGCAAGGTAACTAGGCCGTAGGGAGAGCACTGGGTTTTCACCGAGACACTTGCAGGTCGAGTCAGCCGCGTGCACCTACAAAACCAGGAAATGGTGGTGCAGGGACTTGAACCCGTATCTCTGTCCTCTGTCCTCTTTTACCTCCTTCTCGCTTGCTGACTGTATTTAGCCACATTCACTGACTAAGTGCTCCCTGAAGACCACAAGTATCCTTCCTCTGGGCCTGTTGTCGACAGAAAAGTAAACTTGGTGCTTTGCTCACCACCATGTTTGAGGGACATCGGCGTGATCGCCGCTGATAGGAGGGAGGGACAAATAAAAAGGAACACCAGTTTCTAGACAGGAGCAGTTGGGAGCAAAGAGTGTGCTGTGGAGTGACGTGTTCGGTTAAGCATCCAAACTTCCCTCGGTATCTGGTTATTGCCTCTTTACATTCGTGAACATCATAAAAGCCACTGATTTCAAAGGCCCAGACGCATATTATTACCGCAATTCAGTTGTTGAGGTGAGAGAAGATGAGAAGGGCGTTGCTGCACCACTAAATCTATGGCTGGGCCCTGCTGAAACCAAACAAAAAGAATTCACGGTGGCCAGATAGGGCTATTTTCTAGTGACTGTCTCTGGGGACTCAGACAGAATCCGTTTGTTTGTTTGTTTGTTTGTTTGTTTCTCAGTTTCACCTGTGTAGGGTACCTGTCCCCGCCCCTTCGGCTTCTAGTCTGTCTGTGTCCTTGGATCTCAAGTGAGTCTCCTGTAAGGGAGCACGTAGATGGTCTTGAGCGAGAGATAGCTTTGTTTAGTATGATGCTCTCCTATCTACCTACCTACCTATCCCTTTATCTATCTACCTATCTATCTATCTATGATCTATCATCTATCTACTCTCATCTGTGTATCTATCTAATTAATCTATCACCTATATGTATGTATATCAACCCAATCTATGTATCAATCATCTGTCTGTCTATGTATCTGTTGTCTCACTTTTGTCAACGTTCTGTCACTAGGTGCAGTTTGATTCCTCTGTGTCCTTCTCAGTCTCAATTCCTTGTGTCTGTTTATGTGAGTTAGCTGTGTGTTTGGGTCTTGAGAGGAGTGGCCTCGGGTGGGAACTTCTCCTGCGTAGGTGGCACGAGTCCGCTGGGTGTGGACGGTGTGGTTGGCGGGCTGGGCTCTTGAACCTGTGCGGGCCAGGGCCCTCCGGCTGCTCTGCCCCTGGGCCGTTCCCGCTGTGGCGGCTGCGTGAGCTGCGGGGCATATCCGAGGCCCCACGCAGGGAGCACCCTGGCTGGCCTGCGGGGTCCGAGGCAGGTGCATGCCCAGTAGTAGGTCTTTTTGCCTGTGCACCGATGTCACCTCGGCGGCCCTGCTTGCTGGCCCATCTCCAGAGAGCATGCGTGTAGTCACTGGTTAAGGGAACTGCCTTTTGGTGACACGCAGGGCTCTTGTGGGCCGGTGGCCCGTGGGCTTGCTGAGGTGGCAGGCCAGCTAGCTTGTGGGGAAACTGCTCCCCTCTGCTGTCAAGGTGGAGGTGGAGTTTCAGTGCATTTAGGCATTTAGATGTGAGTGAGGTCTCTCTGAAATGGAATAGTAGCGTTGAGAGCTATGTTTCCGTTCGTATGAAAAGGGTGCTGAGCATAAAGAGTTGGGTGATGGTGGCAGGAATTCTAGGAATGTTTATGTCCCCGCACTTATTTATTTTCTGTTAAGGGAGGTGATTCTGAAGTAACTTTTTACTCACGGATGAAGGTGGTGCATAAGGTCATCCCACATCAGCCATGGTGAGATGAAGTGGTGTAGTAGAATTAAAGCCTGTACACCTTGGCCTGATACATAGGAGACACACCGTGGGTGCTCTTTGCTGCCCTCCTGTCCTGGCTTATTACCTTAACTAACTCGATGGTTCAGAGTGGTCCCAGCAACATTTCCGGCAAGATCTTTCTAAAATTGCATAGAATCACTTGGCAAAGATATCCCCAGAGGCTAGTGGAGAACTTTACTCTTTCTGGTCATAGTTTGCAAGATGTTTGCCCTATCCTGCGTTCCTTTGTTACTTTTGCATCTCCTGTGATTGTAGACCGATGGGGCAGTGGCGTACACACACACACACACACACACACACACACACGCACACACACACGCACACGCACACGCACACGCACAGGCGCGCGCACACGCACGCACGCACACAGACACACACACACACACACACACACACACACACACACGGCTGAGAGTTAACGGAGACCCCAGTTATAGGAAACTGCAGCCCGCACTTTAAAAAAGAAACGCGCATAAGTTGTGCTCCTGGCGTGCCCCCCATAGGGAGCGGACTTCAAAGTGCAGAGGTGGTTGGACACAGATACCTATGCAGACACCTAAGCACAGATATCTATGCGTAGGCTCTCTCCATCCATCGTCTTAAGTGCGTCTCTGTTTACCTACATATCTATGTTAGTCTACTCAAGCTGATAACCAGAGTGTCATTGAGTGGGGGCTTCATCCATAGACACTGATTTCTCACCATTCTGGAAGCAGAAGTCCAAGACCAAGGCAGGTTCAGTTCCTGGTGAGGTCCCTTCTTCTGGCTTGCATACGGCCGCATCCCTGCTGTGTCCTCACAGGGTCGAGGGAGAAAGCTCTGTCCTCTGTTCCTCTTAATAGCACTGATTGCATAATGGCAGCTCCACCCACACCCTCATGATAGCTTCCGAACCAAATTACCTCCAAAGGCCCCACCTCCCAAGACCATGACAGTGGGGGTTAGGGCTTCAACCCTGACTCAATTCAAATATGAACTTGTGTGTGTGTGTGTGTGTGTGGTGGCGGCGGCGGGGGGTTAGGAGGAGCAGAAGATGGTGAGGTGAGGGCCCAAAAATTCAGTTCATAACTCTGTATCTATCTATCATCTATCTATTCTCTATCTAATCTATCAATATCTTATCATCTGTCTTTCTAACGTAACCTACCTATATCATCTGTCCTATCTAGTCTATCATCCGTCATCTATATATGTCTTATCTATCTGTCATCTCTGTCAATCTATTCGTCTAACGTATGAATATCTATCATCTATCTAATGTATGTATTTCTAATCTATCATCTGTCACCTATCTGTCACCTACCTGTTGTCATCTTTTTGTCTACCCATCTATCCTTATGTACAGAACAGTGTAAGATAAATTCTAGCTGAAATAAGCAGGTGAAGGGAGGCAACAAAGGGCCCGGTAGTTTATTTGAACGCAAATACCCGGGCGAGATTTCCCCGGTCTATAGAAATGGAGGCTGGGGAATTCACACTTAAGTAGACAGGCAGGCAGCGAGATTTTCAAGAAGGTAGGGGGAGGCAGAGCTTAGATTTACAGCAGCACGAGGATTGGCTAGCCCAAGGCATATTTTTCAGGTTGGGAGGGGGCAACAGCCAAGAACTTCGGCCCATCATCAGTGTCCCACGTGGGAGGGGGCAGCAGCCGGAGACATTGGCACATCCTCAGTGTCCGACGTGCTCGCTCCTCCCATCAGTGCCCCCAGCCTTACAAACAGTTAACAACACGGCTATCTAACATGGCTGGCTATCTATCTATCTATCTGTCTGTCTGTCTGTCTGTCTGTCTGTCTGTCTATCTATCTATCTATCTATCTATCTATCAATCATATATTCAATCTATCTATACCTGTCATCTATCCTATCTAATCTATCATCTATCTATCTGTCTATCTGTCCTATCTATCTATCATCATGTTTTTGTCTACCCATCTATCTTTATGTACAGAACAGTTCACAAGATGGCTTATATGTCACTTCCCTACTTATGTTTCCAAAAGCCTGCAAGGTAACTAGGCCCTAGAGACAGACAGCACTGGGTTCACCGAGACATTTGCACATCGAGTCAACAGCGTGTGACTACAAAACTAGTCGATGGTGGTGCGGGGACTTCAACCCATATCTCTGTCCCCGGTCCTCTTTGCCCTCCTTGCTGACGGTATTCTAGCCGCATTTGTTGACTGACTGCTCCCTGAAGACCACAAGCATCCCTCCTCTTGGCTTTTTCAGTAATTTATCCCATTGTATGGAATGCTTTTCCCTCAGATACCTGGTTCTGTCACCTCCTTCTAGACTGTTCAAGTCCCGCCTCCCTGGTGAGGCTTACCCTGTCCACTGTTTATTTTGAAAGCCCTGCTTCTCTCTGCCTACAATCTCAGTCCTCCATATCCTGCTTTTCATTCTTCATAGTGTTTGTTACCGGCTAAGCTACCGGAAAACTTACAGATGTTCATTGTCTCTTTCCTCCCCTCCAACTAGAACGTGGTCTCCACAGGTTAGGAATTCTGCGTGTATTGAGTCTGGTGGAGACCCTGCAGACTCTAGGGTCAGCGAGAAGTGGGCACAGTTGTAACTCAACGTGGCTTGACATGTTAGCAGTTTAGGTTAGAGTCAGGCCAGGCGGTCATTAAAGAGGACCTTTTCTGATATTACTAAGCTACTTGGTAAATTCTAAGTAAGCTTACATTTTCAATAATCACACAGCAGGCAGAAGCACTTCCTTCTGTCGTTCCTCCAGCCTCGAGGACCTGGATGCCAAATCCGTTCTCTCGTGGGGAAGTGGGAGTGTGTGAGGATGATCGGCCAAAGTCTTAAGTTACACAAGGCACACACATACAGAATTAAACATGTTTAAAAACCAAAATGATGAGAGAGGTTGCCTGTGTCACAGCAGGGATCCCCTAGCCCCCAGTGAGCTCAGAGCAGTGGGAGAGGAGAGGGAAGGGGCCACATAAGCCAACCCGGTCTCCTTCCTCTGGACTTGCCTCCCCCTGGGTTGTCATCCATTAAACGCTCAGCACGCAGACCTCGCGGTGAGCACGCACAGTCATAAAACGCGGCTACTTCCACATCCCAGTCGCTGGGGCACGGAACACGTTGCGTAGTTAAGTGTGGCTCAGAACACTATCACTCATGTATGTGTGTTCTTCCTCTGTCGCCGAGTCAAAGAGTAAACAGAGCAGAGGCATACTAGCAAGAGCAGGGTTTAGTGTGAATATATAATATACGCACATACTGTGGGAAAGATTTTGTTAAATGGATAGGAGGACATAGGCCTTGTCTGGAGCCGGGGGAGGCCTGTAGGTGCCGTTGGCAAGGGCTGTGGCGTGTCCACCGGGTCGGAGGCCGAGTTAGGTGTAGGGCCGAGGCCGTCGGCTGTGCCTCCCACGGCATCGTGTGGGTCCAGGGCTGACCGGAGGATGACCGCCCGCGCGGTGGGTGTCTGAGGTGCGCAGGAGGCCGGCGGTGGCGCCGCCCACGGCCTCGTGCGAGGCCGGTGGGGACCGGAAGATGACGGCCACCGAGGGTGGCGTCGTGTCCATCGGCTCGACCCGAGCGTCATCGTCGGCCTTCGGGCCGGCGGTGGTGCTGCCCACGGCCTCGTGTGGCGCCGGGGGAGACCGCAAGATCACGGCCAGCCAGGGTGGCGTCGTGTCCACTGGTTCGTCTTGAGCGTCAGCGTCGGCCTTAAGGCCGGCGCTTGTCCTGCCCATGGCCTTGTCTGGGGCCGGGGATCAGTTGTAGGTGCCTTTCCCGAGGGTGGTGGCGGGCCCATCGGGTCATCGTCCGACTTGGGGGTAGGGCCGAGGCCGTCGTCTGTGCCTCCCACGGCATCGTGTGGGTCCAGGGGAGACCGGACGATGACCGACCGCGCGGTGGGTGTCTGAGGTGCGCAGGAGGCCGGCGGTGGTGATGCCCACGGCCTGGTGTGGGGCCCGGTGGGGACCGGAAGATGACGGCGAGCGACGGTGGCGTCGTGTCCATTGGCTCGCCTTGAGAGTCAGAGTGAGCCTTCGGGCCGGCGCCTGTGCTGCCCACTGCGTCGTCTGGGGCCCGGGGGGACGAGTAGGTGCCTTTCCCGATGGCGGTGGCGTGCCCATCGGGTCCTAGTCCGACTTGCGGGTACCGGTCCGAGGCCGTCGTCTGTGCCTCCCACGGCATCGTGTGGGGCCATGGGAGGCCGGCGGTGCCGCTGCCCACGGCCTCGTGTGGGGCTGGGGGGGGGGCCGGAAGATGACGGCCATCGAGGGGGGTGTCGTGTCCCATCGGCTCGTCTTGAGCGTCAGCGTCAGCCTTCGGGCGGGCGCTTGTGCTGCCCTGGGCCTTGCCTGGGGCCGGGGGGGCAGTTGTAGGTGCCTTTCCCGAGGGCGGCGGCGTGCCCATCGGGTCCGAGGCTGACTTACGGGTAGGGCCGAGGCCGTCGTCTGTGCCTCCCACGGCATCGTATGGGGCCAGGGGAGACCAGACGACGACCGCCCGCGCGGTGGTTGTCGGAGGCACACAGGAGGCCGGCGGTGGTGCTGCCCACGGCCCCGTGCGGGGCCGGGGGCGACCGGAAGATGACGGCCATGGAGGGTGGCGTCGTGTCCATGGGCTCGTCCCCGGCGTCATCGCCGGCCCTCGGGCCGAAGGTGGAGCTGCCCACGGCCCCGTGCGCGGCCGGGGGCGACCGGAAGATGACGGCCATGGAGGGTGGCGTCGTGTCCATGGGCTCGTCCCGGGCGTCATCGCCGGCCCTCGGGCCGAAGGTGGAGCTGCCCACGGCCCCGTGCGCGGCCGGGGGCGACCGGAAGATGACGGCCATGGAGGGTGGCGTCGTGTCCATGGGCTCGTCCCGGTCGTCATCGCCGCCCCTCGGGCCGAAGGTGGAGCTACCCACGGCCCCGTGTGCGGCCGGGGGCGACCGGAAGATGACGGCCATGGAGGGTGGTGTCGTGTCCATGGGCTCGTCGTCCTGAGCATCAGCCTTCAGGCTGGCGCCTGTGCAGCCCACGGACTTGTCCGTGGCCAGGGGGCAGTTGTGGGTGCCTTTCCCGAAGGCGGTGGCTTGCCCATCGGGTCGTCGTCCGCCATGCGGGTAGGGCCGAGGCCGTCGTCTGTGCCTCCCACGGCATCGTATGGGGCCAGGGGAGACCAGACGACGACCGCCCGCGCGGTGGTTGTCTGAGGCGCGCAGGAGGCCGGCGGTGGCGCTGCCCATGGCCTTGTCTGTTGGCTGACTCTGGATGGCGGTTTCACAGAGGCAGGACACCTCGAGGCGGGCTGGTAGTGGTGCCCGTGTGCCCTGCAGAGGAGGAGCTCGTCTGGGTGGTCTCTCTCCAGCCGTCTGCTGGGAGCCTAGGATGGTCCAGAGGCCCAGGACTGCTCCCCGTGGAAGTGGGAACTCTGTTGGGAAAAGTGGGAAAAGCCAGCCGCTAAAGGCACAGGATCCCCAGTGGAACAGCCTGTGACCAGGGCAGCGGGCAGGTGCAGGGTGCTCCCTGGCAGGAGGGGTAGGGGCCAGCGTCCCGGGGACGGGAAGGACCGGCGGGCGAAGAAGGTGGGGCTGGGGAGGCGGCGGGCGGGGTGGGGCACGAACCTTAGGAAGGAGGAAACTGTCCACACAGGAAAATGGGTTGTGGTGTGCGCCAAACGATCCGAGGAAAGGGTCTGAAGCTAGGGAGAGGGTCTCCTTTGCCACTAACTCCTTCTCAGGCCAAGCACGCACTGAGCTGCCCAGCTAGGGCGAGCCTGGTATGTATGTCAGCCAGGGGACGCATCACAAAGCGGCCTGGGCCGCTGTGACGTCACCCAGGGGCCGCATCACCAAGCCCCCCCCCCCACTGCCTTAAGCACACCGGCCCCGCCCAGAGGAGACCCTGGGCCAAGGCCACGGCGCGGCCCCAAGGCCAACCCCAGTAGAATCCCTAGCCCCCGGGACTGCCCGCTGAGGGCCGTGCGGGTGTTCGGACCGACGAGGCCACCGTGCGGACCGTCGAGGGCTGCAGTGCCCGCGTCTGTCGGAGCTCGGCCCGCCCGGGTGCCGGCTCTGCATGTTCTCGGCGCCCGGGGTGCGGCGGGCGGCAAGTGCCTTGCCCCCCACCCCCACACCCCCGCCCGCCCCCCCGCGCTCCCGGAGGCCAGGGCCTGCTCACGGCCCGGCGCGGAGCCACCCAGAGGCTGCCCGGGGCACGGCCCGCCCTTTCCCGGGCGTTCCCAGCTTCTCTGGGACACCGGGAGCCAGGCATGCCTTCTCGGCCATGGCCAGCCAGGCGGCTGACTTCTGAGGAGGGCGCAGACCCCATGACTTGCCGTCCTAGCTAGCGGGCAGGTTCTTTCTTTGCTTCTCACAGAAAGCGTAGGTCGGGGACCACCGGGTCTCAGCATAGCCACATCCCGCATTCTGACTGGGCCTGGCTGCCCAGATTTTCTCTCTGATCTAGTTTTGGGGGCCTGTGTCTCGTACGTGAATAACACAGCAGAGTATAAACTGGGAAACACTTTTTATTTTTAAAATGCTTCTCCTTTAGACTCTCGGTCTCGATGGCGTCGCCGTTCCTGCCCGTCAGCCAAGCTGGAAGCTTGCGGGGCGACCTCGCCTCCTCTCAGCAGTCAGCCTGTCCATTCCCGATCCCGACTGTTCATCCTTTACGTTTTTGTTTTTGTTTTTTTTTTAAACTCTACTTTTTATTTTTATTTTTATTTTATTTATTTTTTTAGTGTATTATTTTTTATTGAAGGGTAGTTGACGCACAGTATTACATTACGTCAGTTTCAAGTGTACAACACAGTGATAAAACATTTATATACATAATTCTAGGTTCCAGCTATCGCCCTACCAAGCCGTTACAATATCTTGACTATATTCCTTACGCTATCCATTACATCCCGGTTACTTATTTATTTTACCATTGGAAGTCTTGTCCTTTTTTTTCTTTTTTTTTTTCTGTGAGGGCATCTCTCATATTTATTGATCAAATGGTTGTTAAGGACAATAAAATTCTGTATAGGGGAGTCAATGCTCAATGCACAATCATTAATCCACCCCAAGCCTAATTTTCGTCAGTCTCCAATCTTCTGAGGCATAACAAACAAGTTCTTACATGGAGAACAAATTCTTACATAGTGAATAAGTTACATAGTGAACAGTACAAGGGCAGTCATCACAGAAACTTTCGGTTTTGCTCATGCATTATGAACTATAAACAGTCAGTTCAAATATGAATACTCATTTGGTTTTTATACTTGATTTATATGTGGATACCACATTTCTCTCTTTATTATTATTATTTTTAGTAAAATGCTGAAGTGGAAGGTAGATACAAAATAAAGGTAGAAAACATAGTTTAGTGTTGTAAGAGGGCAAATGTAGATGATCAGGTGTGTGCCTGTAGACTATGTGTTAATCCAAGCTAGACCAGGGCAATAAAACATCCACGTATGCAGAAGATTTCTCTCAGAACGGTGGGGTGAGGTTCTAAGCCTCACCTCTGTTGATCCCCAATTTCTCACCTGATGACCCCCCTGCGACTGTGCCTGTCTTAGGTTGTTCCTCCCTTGAGGAATCTTACCCGTCTCTGGCTAACCAGTCATCTTCCGGGGCCATACAGGGAAATGTAGAGTTGGTAAGTGAGAGAGAAGCCTTATTGTTTGAAATGGTTAGCTTTCTATTTCTTTGCATGGTTATGCCCTGTAGCTTCTATGCCCAGCATCTGTCTTGAGGTATCTTTACCACTTGGAAGAATTATGATACTCGGTAAATTTGATATGAGGCACGAATTCTATTTAAGGGTTGTAATTAGGAAGGAAGAAGAAAAGCTATAGAAGTAGCAGGCGGAAGAAAACATGGGAAGATTGATTATTTCTTTGACATATCTTCTTGTAGAGTAACTTCAGCATGTATAGGTTTTAAGCTACTACTTAAATTGCGCACACACATTAACATAATAGGAGTATAGTTACATAACCAAAGCATACCTGTAATTACCAGCCATCTCCAGTGAAACCGAGAAAACCAGTTAGGCACCTTAGGCATTTGTGAAAACTTATCTGTGATGTGGTGGATATTGTCCAACTGAACTTGAACAGTCTGAGAGAAATCAGACAGATTAAAACAATCCATTCCTGGGGAATGTTCACATCCCTTATGTTCTTTTAACAGTAAATAGTCTGTAGTTGTAAGACTTTGGAGCGCTACAATTTGCACTTCTCCTAATTCTTGGTTGAGTTCCAACAGTATAGATCCAGTCAAATTTGTTGTTTTACCGTATGCACAGGCCAGCTTAGATGTCTCCTTCATTCCCATGGCAAGTCCAGGAACTGGTGGGATGAGTGCATCTACAGCTGTAGCAGTGCGTGGATCTTTGTTGGGGTTTTTTGATGATCATCTTTTGGCATGAGTCTTCCAGAGAGTGCTGATGTTGGAAGTTCTTTTTCATATCGTATCTTAGTTCATTTTCGGGGTAGCCCAATTAGGCTTTGATCCTCTGTATAAACACAAACAGACCCTTTGCCTACACTTTTATATGCCCTTTATACCCTTGTGTAGAACTCATTGGCGGTTACCACACAGGAACTGCCCTTTTTTTTTTGTTTTTTTGTTTTGTTTTTGGTATCACTAATCTACACTTACATGACGAATATTATGTTTACTAGGCTCTCCCCTATACCAGGTCTCCCCTATAAACCCCTTTACAGTCACTGTCCATCAGCAGAGCAAAATGTTGTAGAATCACTACTTGCCTTCTCTGTGCTGTACAGCCCTCCCTTTTCTCCTACCCCCCCCCCATGCATGCGAATCTTAATACCCCCCTACTCCTCCCCCCCCCCCTTATCCCTCCCTACCCACCCCTCCTCCCCAGTCCCTTTCCCTTTGGTACCTGTTAGTCCATTCTTGAGTTCTGTGATTCTGCTGCTGTTTTGTTCCTTCAGTTTTTCCTTTGTTCTTATATTCCACAGATAAGTGAAACCATTTGGTATTTCTCTTTCTCCACTTGGCTTGTTTCACTGAGCATAATACCCTCCAGCTCCATCCATGTTGCTGCAAATGGTTGGATTTTCCCTTTTCTTATGGCTGAGTAGTATTCCATTGTGTATATGTACCACATCTTCTTTATCCATTCATCTATCGATGGACATTCAGGTTGCTTCCAATTCTTGGCTACTGTAAATAGTGCTGTGATAAACATAGGGGTGCACTGATCTTTCTCATACTTGATTGCTGCATTCTTAGGGTAAATTCCTAGGAGTGAAATTCCTGGGTCAAATGGTAAGTCTGTTTTGAGCATTTTGATGTACCTCCATACTGCTTTCCACAATGGTTGAACTAACTTACATTCCCACCAGCAGTGTAGGAGGGTTCCCCTTTCTCCACAGCCTCGCCAACATTTGTTGTTGTTTGTCTTTTGGATGGCAGCCATCCTTACTGGTGTGAGGTGATACCTCATTGTAGTTTTAATTTGCATTTCTCTGATAATTAGCGATGTGGAGCATCTTTTCATGTGTCTGTTGGCCATCTGTATTTCTTTTTTGGAGAACTGTCTGTTCAGTTCCTCTGCCCATTTTTTAAATTGGGTTATTTGTTTTTTGTTTGTTGAGGCGTGTGAGCTCTTTATATATTCTGGATGTCAAGCCTTTATCGGATCTGTCATTTTCAAATATATTCTCCCATACTGTAGGGTTCCTTTCTGTTCTATTGATGGTGTCTTTTGCTGTACAGAAGCTTTTCAGCTTAATATAGTCCCACTTACTCATTTTTGCTGTTGTTTTCCTTGCCCGGGGAGATATGTTCAAGAAGAGGTCACTCATGTTTATGTCTAAGAGGTTTTTGCCTATGTTTTCTTCCAAGAGTTTAATGGTTTCGTGACTTACATTCAGGTCTTTGATCCATTTTGAGTTTACTTTTGTATATGGGGTTAGACAATGGTCCAGTTTTGCCAGCACCACCTGTTGAAGAGACTGTCATTTTGCCACTGTATGTCCATGGCTCCTTTATCAAATATTAATTGACCATATATGTCTGGGTTAATGTCTGGATTCTCTAGTCTGTTCCATTGGTCTGTGGCTCTGCTCTTGTGCCAGTACCAAACTGTCTTGATTACTATGGCTTTATAGTAGAGCTTGAAGTTGGGGAGTGCAGATCTCAGCATTTTTTATCCCCCTAGGTTCACTTACACTTTGGAGGTCTACCTCCCATCCTGGTTACAAGGTTCCTTAATTGATAGAGGGGCTGGAAGAAGCAGAACAGCATGTAGATGAAGTTAAAGTATAAAGTGGGCTTTTTCTAGGCTGAGTATATTTCACAGTGTCATGACCCTCATCCCATTTCTGTGCTTTGTCTCACTGCAAATGCAGAGAGTGGATTGAGAAGGTGTCTCCAAAATTTGCACTTTTGTTTTGACAGTCAAAACTTCCTAGTAACATCCAGCTAGTCCTCATCTTGGTCACCAGAGGCAGCAGCGAACGGGTAACGTGGGTGCTGTCTCTCAGAAGTGGAACCTGCTGCTTAGACATTCTTTGTTCTCCAGTGTAGTCAGAGCAGCAGAAAGTCTAGTCATCATACTCAGGAAATTAAAATTCTAGATTTGGGAATTTTCCCCCTAACTACACCCTATCGTGCTGCCTTGCAAGTGCTCAGAGACAGCCAGGAAGCATCTCCAGCGGAAGTGGAGCTTGCACTGCCCCATTCGACGTGGCAACAGGGAGTCGCTGGACCACCTCATCTTCCCTGTCGGGTTTTTCCAGTCTGAACCCCGAGAGGAGTGGAACCCCTCGCATTGCAAAGCTGAGCACACACGGCAGCTGTTCAGCTGCTCTGACTCCAGGATTTTTTTCTTCGCAAGCCCCTGTGTGTCAGGCTGGGTGGTGAGGTGACAGCTGAGGCTGGGGGAGTGGAGAGCGGCTGACAGGAAAACAGACTCCTGAAGCCATTTCTCCCATCTCTCTGCCCCATGTCCCTGGGGAGGAGGGCCTCCTTGGCCTTGGCATTATGCCGGAAGCCTTCACTTTATCCTCCTGAAAGGGATCGTCCTTGGTGCAGATCAATGTCATGACTGTGAAGGAAATTATGGTGGAAGTGGGAAGCTCTGTGCCTCGTCTTGGGGAGAGGGAGGTCCCTGCAGGCATTATGGGTATGTGGGGACACCTGTTGTGATATGACTGATGATAAGTAAATATTTGGTAATTGAGATGACCAAAATACATTTCCTAGGTATTTTTGCTCCTCGTGCACAATTCCTGAAGATCCTTCTGAGCCATAACTGTCCAATGGGTGTCTTGTTAGGTTAATGCAGAGGCTTTGGGGCCCTATCCTAGGTTAGAGGCTGGTTGCCAGGGGCACCAAGCTTGTGATTAGAGGATGGAAATTATTAGCCCTCAGCCCCCAGGGAAGAGGAAAGGGATGAGGGCTGGAGGCTGAATCAGCAATGGCCAGTGATTCAGTCAGTCATGACTCTGTAGTGAAGCCCTCACAAAACCCTAAGAGAAGAGCACATCTCTCTCATCTCCTGTTTCTCTGTCAGAGCTTCCATGCCTGGGGAACCAGGTGGCCTGCACATGCCACCAGGCCAGGCCCCAAGCACCCCAGGAGGATAGAAGCTCTTTTATTTGGGACCTTGCCATATGTGTGTGTTCATCCGGCTGTTGTGTCCTTTATGGTACTCTTTGTTAAACGTGAGTGTTCTTCTGAGATTCTGAGGCACCTTAGCAACTTGGGCAGACCTAAAGGGGAAGTTGTTGGAACCCGCAATCTTAGCCTGCAGGTGGGAAGCACAAGCTAATTGCGTGGGGCTTGCAACCAGGCTCTGGAGCTGGGGAGGAGGGCAGTCTTGAGGATAGAAACCTTACCCTGTAGAATCTGGTGTTGTCTCTGGGCAGATAGCCTCAGCATTGAGTTCTCAGACACCCTGCTGGTGTTCAAGAATTGCTTGGTGGTGTATGCATTGGAAACAGGTCCAGTATCCTGAAAGGAGTTACACTGCTGTGTATGAAAAAGAACGCTGGGTCAGATGAAACCGCTATTAATATATGTAGGAACCACCACACTGTTTTCCATAGTAGCTGCACCAATTTACATGGTCACGAACAGTGCATGACGGTTCCCTTTTGTCCACATCCTCATAAATAACTTGTTATTTCTTGTTTTTTGGGGAACTAGCCATTCTGAATGCTGTGAGGTGATAGCTCATTGTGATTTTTTTGTTGTTACCATTAGAGTACAATTACATGAGCAACATTGTGGTTACTAGACTCCCCCCCATTATCAAGTCCGCTCCCCGCACCCCATTACAGTCGCTGTCCATCAATGTAGTAAGATGCTATGGAATCACTACCTGTCTTCTGTGTGTTACACTGCAATTCCTGTGGCCCCCCACCCCCTACATTATGTGTGCGGATCGTAATGCCCCCTTTACCCCCTTATCGCTCCCTCCCCACCCGTCCTCCCAGGTCCCTTTCCCTTTGGTAACTGTTAGTCCATTCTTGGGTTCTGTGAGTCTGCTGCTGTTTTGTTCCTTCCCGTTTTTGCTTTGTTCTCATACCTCACCAGAGGAGTGAAATCCTTGGATACTTGTCTTTCTCCACCTGGCTTATTTCACTGAGCATAACACCCTCTAGCTCCGTCCGTGTTGTTGCAAATGGTGGTAGGATTTGTTTTCTTCCTATGGCTGAGTGATATTCCGTAGTGTGTATGTACCACCTCTTCTTTATCCCTTCATCTCCCGATGGACACTTAGGTTGCTTCCCTTTCTTGGGTATTGTAAGTAGTGCTGTGATCAACATAGGGGTGCATCTGTCTCTTTCAAACTGGGCTCCTGCACTCTTAGGGTAAATTCCTAGGAGAGGAATTCCTGGGTCAAATGGCATTTCTGTTCTTTGGTTTTTGGGGGAACCTCCATACCGCTTTCCACAATGGTTGAGCTGACTGACATTCCCACCAGCAGTGTAGGAGGGTTCCCCTTTCTCCACACCCTTGCTGACATCTGTTGTTGTCTGTCTTTTGGGTGGTGGCCATCCTAACTGGTGTGAGGTGATACCCCGTTGTGGTTTTAGTGTGCATTTCTCTGATGGTTAGCGATGTGGAGCGTCTTTTCCATGTGCCTGCCGGCCACCTGAAATTGCTTCTGTGGAGAAGTGTCTGTTGAGAGCCTCTGCCCATTTTGTAACTGGATTCATTTGCTTTTTGTGTGTTGAGGTTCGTGAGCTCTTGATACATGTTTTGGATGGCAACGCCTTATCAGATATGTCATCGGTGAGTATATTCTCCCATACTGAAGGATGTCTTTTGGTTCTACTGATGGTGGTCAAACAGAATCTTACGAAACCCCCTACCACTTCATTCCAAATCTGACTGTTTTTTTTTTTTTTTTTTTTTTTCCCAGAACACCAACCAGCCGAGAAAACGGGAACGAAGAGGAGAAGCTGTGATGCGGGAACATCTGGCGTAAAACTGAGAGGTGAGGCGGTGTGGAGACTGGTAGGTTGTATCTTTCCATGTGCTGCTTTCAAGGGTCATAGGGAAAAAAGATCGCCAAGGAGATGAAGCCCGGGGTGTTGACGTCACCTGGTATCGGTGGAGCCACGTAGCCTCTAGCCATTGACGGGGAGGCTAGCATGCGGCACTGTTGTCTTTCCTGCGGAGTTAAGACGAGCGGCGTCCCCCGCTTGCAGTTCAGTCAGAGCCCGTGTGGGACTGTCCTGGCACCGGCCGGGGTGGACCCGAGAGCTGTGCCGTTCCTGCTGGGCTGTCGCAGCACCCCTCTCGGAACAGGGCCTCAGCAGCGCTCCCGGGAGAGAGAGAGAGAGACAGAGACAGAGACAGAGACAGAGAGAGACAGAGAGAGAGAGAGAATTGCGCTCGAGAGACAGGGGCAGTTATATTTTCTGTAGCTCCCTGAGCATGCTCCTGGTGTTTATTTTGAGATCTCTTTCTCAGGAAGATTGATTTGAGTCCAGTTACCAGGTTCCTTTGA
The DNA here is from genome assembly GCF_030020395.1 of Manis pentadactyla. Taxonomy (NCBI): domain Eukaryota; kingdom Metazoa; phylum Chordata; class Mammalia; order Pholidota; family Manidae; genus Manis; species Manis pentadactyla. The sequence continues at coordinate 28,963 of NW_026644938.1, read as the reverse complement.
AGGTTCATATTTGTAGGTGGCGCCCTCTAGCTCCCAGAAGCTTTACTCTCTGGAGATGCTCAGCCCTTGGGGTGGGTGGGGGGTGGGGTGGCAGGGGTCCCAGGGGAGAGGTGCCGGTGCCCACCCCCGCCGGGAGGAAAGAGGTCTTTCCTGCTTCCCGACCGCAGTGCCCGTCTCCACTGCCGGGGCCAGTTTGCGGAGCACGCAGGGAGAAGCTGCCGTAGGTGGGGGCGGCCGTTTTGCAGGCCGGTGCCGGCGGGGAGGCAGGCCGTGTGCCAGTCACAGCACGGTAAGGGGCCTCGGAGCTGCGAGGCCAGCCAGGGGGATGGAGCGCCCGGAGCTCCTGAAAGCTCCCCCGCCTGCCGGGCAGAGTGCACCCGGGCAGTTTGGCGCACCTGTCCTTTCTCCTGAGCGGCAAGCCCTGCGGAAGCCTTGCCCCTTTAGCAGTTCTCTCGCTGTCAGGAAGTCTCTCAGACTGTCCGCCTTTCTTTTGTCCCACAGCGGCCGGATGTGGATCCCTGTGTTGTCCCACAAGTGGCTGGAATCTCAAGTCTCTCGAAGTCTTCCGCCTGTCTCTGCTTTCCAAGCCCACCGATCCTCCAGAGCGCAGCACGTGTACGGTAGGTTCGTGCTCCCAGAGCACATCTCCGGGGCTGTACGTCACACTTCTCCTCGAGGTGACAGCCTGCCGCAGCAGCGTTCTTCCCTGCTGCTCTTCCAGGATTTGGTGTAGTTGTTCTATTTCCATATAGTACGTATGTATGTGGTTTTGGTTTTGGGAGGAGGTTTCCGCCTCCCCTCTCACGTGAGCCGCCGTCTTTAATCCCAGCAGCACATCTTTTTTCTTCTTCTTCTTTTTTTTTTTTTTCTTTTCAGTTTCACTTGTCTAGGGTACCTGTCCCCACCCCCTCAACTTCTGGTTTGTCTTCGTCCTTGGATCTCAAGTGAGTCTCCTGTAAGGGAGCACGTAGGTGGTCTTGAGTTTTCATCCCTTCTTTTAACCCTGTGTCTTTTGATTGGAGCCCTCAGAGCCTGTCCTTTTATTCTGACAATTGAGAGCTGTGTCCTTATTGCACTTAAAAAATTTTTTTGTTATCATTCATCTACAGTCACGTGAAGAACATGATGATCACCAAGTCCCCCCCAAAAACCCCGTTACAGTCGCTGACCATCAGCGTGTAGTAAGATGCTGTAGAATCACTACTTGTCTTCTCTGGGTTGTACAGCCCTCCCCATGCTCCCCCCGCCCCACACGTTATACATGCGAATCCTGATGCCCCCTTTCTTTCTCCCCGCCCTTATCCCTCCCTTCCCACCCACCCTGCCCAGCCCCTTTCCCTTTGGTAACTGTGAGTCCACTCTCGGGTTCTGTGAGTCTGCTGCTGTTTTTTTCCTTCAGTTTTTCTTTGTTGTGATACTCCACACATGAGTATAAAGACGGCGTGATCGCCGCTGATCGGAGGGAGGGACAAACAGAAAGGAACACCCAATTTCTAGACAGGAGCAGCTGGGAGCAAAGAGTGTGTTGTGGACTGACGTGTTTATTTGAGTGTCCAAACTTCCCTCTTTATGTGGCTATTACTTCTTTACATTCGTGAACATCATAAAAGCCACTGATTTCAAAGGCCCAGACGCATACTGAGGTGAGAGAAGATGAGAAGGACGTTGCTGCACCACTAAATCTATGGCTGGGCACTGCTGAAACCAAACAAAAAGAATTCACGGTGGCCAGATAGGGCTATTTTCTAGTGGCTGTCTCTGGGGACTCAGACAGAATCCATTTGTTTGATTGTTTGTTTTTTCAGTTTCACTTGTGTAGGGTACCTGTCCCCACCCTGTAAGGGAGCACGTAGGTGGTCTTGAGCTTTCATCCCTTCTTTTAACCCTGTGTCTTTTGTTTGGAGCACTCAAAGCCTGTCCTTTTATTCTGATGATTCAGAGCTGTGCCCTTATTGCACTTCTTAAATTCTTTTTGTCATCATTCATCTACAGTCACGTGAAGAACATTACGTTTACCAGGCTCCCCCCTTCACCAAGTCCCCCGCGAAAACCTCTTACAGTCACTGTCCATCAGTGTAGTTTGGATGCTGTAGACCCCTTCACCATGTCCCCCCGACACACCCCGTTACAGTCGCTGTCCATCAGCGTGTAGTAAGATGCTGTAGAATCACTACTTGTCTTCTCTGGGTTGTACAGCCCTCCCCATGCTCCCCCCGCCCCACACATTCTACATGCTAATCCTGATGCCCCCTTTCTTTCTCCCCGCCCCTATCCCTCCCTCCCCAGTCCCTTTCCCTTTGGTAACTGTTAGTCCACTCTCGGGTTCTGTGAGTCTGCTGCTGTTTTTCTCCTTCAGTTTTTCTTTGTTGTGATACTCCACACACGAGTGAAATCATTTGGTACTTGTCTTTCTCCGCCTGGCTTATTTCACTGAGCATAATACCGTCTAGCTCCGTCCACATCATTGCAAATGGTAGGATTTGTTTTCTTCTTATGGCTGCTTGCTGCACTTTTTAAACTGGATTTTTCATTCTTCTTTTTTGTTTGTAGTTTCGCTGTGTGCTTTCACCATTACTCTCCTGGTTTATGAGCAATAGCTTTTATTAATTGATATGTACCTATATCTCTCTCTCTATCTCTCTGTCTCTCTATCTATCTCTCTATCTATCTGTCTATCTATCTATCTATCTATCTATCTATCTATCTATCTATGAATCAATCATCTTTTTGTCTGCCCTTCTGTCCTTATGTACAAGAACAGTCAACAACATAGGCTATGTCACTCCCCTACATTATGCCTCCAAAAATCTTGCAAGGTAACTAGGCCGTAGGGAGAGCACTGGGTTTTCACCGAGACACTTGCAGGTCGAGTCAGCCGCGTGCACCTACAAAACCAGGAAATGGTGGTGCAGGGACTTGAACCCGTATCTCTGTCCTCTGTCCTCTTTTACCTCCTTCTCGCTTGCTGACTGTATTTAGCCACATTCACTGACTAAGTGCTCCCTGAAGACCACAAGTATCCTTCCTCTGGGCCTGTTGTCGACAGAAAAGTAAACTTGGTGCTTTGCTCACCACCATGTTTGAGGGACATCGGCGTGATCGCCGCTGATAGGAGGGAGGGACAAATAAAAAGGAACACCAGTTTCTAGACAGGAGCAGTTGGGAGCAAAGAGTGTGCTGTGGAGTGACGTGTTCGGTTAAGCATCCAAACTTCCCTCGGTATCTGGTTATTGCCTCTTTACATTCGTGAACATCATAAAAGCCACTGATTTCAAAGGCCCAGACGCATATTATTACCGCAATTCAGTTGTTGAGGTGAGAGAAGATGAGAAGGGCGTTGCTGCACCACTAAATCTATGGCTGGGCCCTGCTGAAACCAAACAAAAAGAATTCACGGTGGCCAGATAGGGCTATTTTCTAGTGACTGTCTCTGGGGACTCAGACAGAATCCGTTTGTTTGTTTGTTTGTTTGTTTGTTTCTCAGTTTCACCTGTGTAGGGTACCTGTCCCCGCCCCTTCGGCTTCTAGTCTGTCTGTGTCCTTGGATCTCAAGTGAGTCTCCTGTAAGGGAGCACGTAGATGGTCTTGAGCGAGAGATAGCTTTGTTTAGTATGATGCTCTCCTATCTACCTACCTACCTATCCCTTTATCTATCTACCTATCTATCTATCTATGATCTATCATCTATCTACTCTCATCTGTGTATCTATCTAATTAATCTATCACCTATATGTATGTATATCAACCCAATCTATGTATCAATCATCTGTCTGTCTATGTATCTGTTGTCTCACTTTTGTCAACGTTCTGTCACTAGGTGCAGTTTGATTCCTCTGTGTCCTTCTCAGTCTCAATTCCTTGTGTCTGTTTATGTGAGTTAGCTGTGTGTTTGGGTCTTGAGAGGAGTGGCCTCGGGTGGGAACTTCTCCTGCGTAGGTGGCACGAGTCCGCTGGGTGTGGACGGTGTGGTTGGCGGGCTGGGCTCTTGAACCTGTGCGGGCCAGGGCCCTCCGGCTGCTCTGCCCCTGGGCCGTTCCCGCTGTGGCGGCTGCGTGAGCTGCGGGGCATATCCGAGGCCCCACGCAGGGAGCACCCTGGCTGGCCTGCGGGGTCCGAGGCAGGTGCATGCCCAGTAGTAGGTCTTTTTGCCTGTGCACCGATGTCACCTCGGCGGCCCTGCTTGCTGGCCCATCTCCAGAGAGCATGCGTGTAGTCACTGGTTAAGGGAACTGCCTTTTGGTGACACGCAGGGCTCTTGTGGGCCGGTGGCCCGTGGGCTTGCTGAGGTGGCAGGCCAGCTAGCTTGTGGGGAAACTGCTCCCCTCTGCTGTCAAGGTGGAGGTGGAGTTTCAGTGCATTTAGGCATTTAGATGTGAGTGAGGTCTCTCTGAAATGGAATAGTAGCGTTGAGAGCTATGTTTCCGTTCGTATGAAAAGGGTGCTGAGCATAAAGAGTTGGGTGATGGTGGCAGGAATTCTAGGAATGTTTATGTCCCCGCACTTATTTATTTTCTGTTAAGGGAGGTGATTCTGAAGTAACTTTTTACTCACGGATGAAGGTGGTGCATAAGGTCATCCCACATCAGCCATGGTGAGATGAAGTGGTGTAGTAGAATTAAAGCCTGTACACCTTGGCCTGATACATAGGAGACACACCGTGGGTGCTCTTTGCTGCCCTCCTGTCCTGGCTTATTACCTTAACTAACTCGATGGTTCAGAGTGGTCCCAGCAACATTTCCGGCAAGATCTTTCTAAAATTGCATAGAATCACTTGGCAAAGATATCCCCAGAGGCTAGTGGAGAACTTTACTCTTTCTGGTCATAGTTTGCAAGATGTTTGCCCTATCCTGCGTTCCTTTGTTACTTTTGCATCTCCTGTGATTGTAGACCGATGGGGCAGTGGCGTACACACACACACACACACACACACACACACACGCACACACACACGCACACGCACACGCACACGCACAGGCGCGCGCACACGCACGCACGCACACAGACACACACACACACACACACACACACACACACACACGGCTGAGAGTTAACGGAGACCCCAGTTATAGGAAACTGCAGCCCGCACTTTAAAAAAGAAACGCGCATAAGTTGTGCTCCTGGCGTGCCCCCCATAGGGAGCGGACTTCAAAGTGCAGAGGTGGTTGGACACAGATACCTATGCAGACACCTAAGCACAGATATCTATGCGTAGGCTCTCTCCATCCATCGTCTTAAGTGCGTCTCTGTTTACCTACATATCTATGTTAGTCTACTCAAGCTGATAACCAGAGTGTCATTGAGTGGGGGCTTCATCCATAGACACTGATTTCTCACCATTCTGGAAGCAGAAGTCCAAGACCAAGGCAGGTTCAGTTCCTGGTGAGGTCCCTTCTTCTGGCTTGCATACGGCCGCATCCCTGCTGTGTCCTCACAGGGTCGAGGGAGAAAGCTCTGTCCTCTGTTCCTCTTAATAGCACTGATTGCATAATGGCAGCTCCACCCACACCCTCATGATAGCTTCCGAACCAAATTACCTCCAAAGGCCCCACCTCCCAAGACCATGACAGTGGGGGTTAGGGCTTCAACCCTGACTCAATTCAAATATGAACTTGTGTGTGTGTGTGTGTGTGTGGTGGCGGCGGCGGGGGGTTAGGAGGAGCAGAAGATGGTGAGGTGAGGGCCCAAAAATTCAGTTCATAACTCTGTATCTATCTATCATCTATCTATTCTCTATCTAATCTATCAATATCTTATCATCTGTCTTTCTAACGTAACCTACCTATATCATCTGTCCTATCTAGTCTATCATCCGTCATCTATATATGTCTTATCTATCTGTCATCTCTGTCAATCTATTCGTCTAACGTATGAATATCTATCATCTATCTAATGTATGTATTTCTAATCTATCATCTGTCACCTATCTGTCACCTACCTGTTGTCATCTTTTTGTCTACCCATCTATCCTTATGTACAGAACAGTGTAAGATAAATTCTAGCTGAAATAAGCAGGTGAAGGGAGGCAACAAAGGGCCCGGTAGTTTATTTGAACGCAAATACCCGGGCGAGATTTCCCCGGTCTATAGAAATGGAGGCTGGGGAATTCACACTTAAGTAGACAGGCAGGCAGCGAGATTTTCAAGAAGGTAGGGGGAGGCAGAGCTTAGATTTACAGCAGCACGAGGATTGGCTAGCCCAAGGCATATTTTTCAGGTTGGGAGGGGGCAACAGCCAAGAACTTCGGCCCATCATCAGTGTCCCACGTGGGAGGGGGCAGCAGCCGGAGACATTGGCACATCCTCAGTGTCCGACGTGCTCGCTCCTCCCATCAGTGCCCCCAGCCTTACAAACAGTTAACAACACGGCTATCTAACATGGCTGGCTATCTATCTATCTATCTGTCTGTCTGTCTGTCTGTCTGTCTGTCTGTCTATCTATCTATCTATCTATCTATCTATCAATCATATATTCAATCTATCTATACCTGTCATCTATCCTATCTAATCTATCATCTATCTATCTGTCTATCTGTCCTATCTATCTATCATCATGTTTTTGTCTACCCATCTATCTTTATGTACAGAACAGTTCACAAGATGGCTTATATGTCACTTCCCTACTTATGTTTCCAAAAGCCTGCAAGGTAACTAGGCCCTAGAGACAGACAGCACTGGGTTCACCGAGACATTTGCACATCGAGTCAACAGCGTGTGACTACAAAACTAGTCGATGGTGGTGCGGGGACTTCAACCCATATCTCTGTCCCCGGTCCTCTTTGCCCTCCTTGCTGACGGTATTCTAGCCGCATTTGTTGACTGACTGCTCCCTGAAGACCACAAGCATCCCTCCTCTTGGCTTTTTCAGTAATTTATCCCATTGTATGGAATGCTTTTCCCTCAGATACCTGGTTCTGTCACCTCCTTCTAGACTGTTCAAGTCCCGCCTCCCTGGTGAGGCTTACCCTGTCCACTGTTTATTTTGAAAGCCCTGCTTCTCTCTGCCTACAATCTCAGTCCTCCATATCCTGCTTTTCATTCTTCATAGTGTTTGTTACCGGCTAAGCTACCGGAAAACTTACAGATGTTCATTGTCTCTTTCCTCCCCTCCAACTAGAACGTGGTCTCCACAGGTTAGGAATTCTGCGTGTATTGAGTCTGGTGGAGACCCTGCAGACTCTAGGGTCAGCGAGAAGTGGGCACAGTTGTAACTCAACGTGGCTTGACATGTTAGCAGTTTAGGTTAGAGTCAGGCCAGGCGGTCATTAAAGAGGACCTTTTCTGATATTACTAAGCTACTTGGTAAATTCTAAGTAAGCTTACATTTTCAATAATCACACAGCAGGCAGAAGCACTTCCTTCTGTCGTTCCTCCAGCCTCGAGGACCTGGATGCCAAATCCGTTCTCTCGTGGGGAAGTGGGAGTGTGTGAGGATGATCGGCCAAAGTCTTAAGTTACACAAGGCACACACATACAGAATTAAACATGTTTAAAAACCAAAATGATGAGAGAGGTTGCCTGTGTCACAGCAGGGATCCCCTAGCCCCCAGTGAGCTCAGAGCAGTGGGAGAGGAGAGGGAAGGGGCCACATAAGCCAACCCGGTCTCCTTCCTCTGGACTTGCCTCCCCCTGGGTTGTCATCCATTAAACGCTCAGCACGCAGACCTCGCGGTGAGCACGCACAGTCATAAAACGCGGCTACTTCCACATCCCAGTCGCTGGGGCACGGAACACGTTGCGTAGTTAAGTGTGGCTCAGAACACTATCACTCATGTATGTGTGTTCTTCCTCTGTCGCCGAGTCAAAGAGTAAACAGAGCAGAGGCATACTAGCAAGAGCAGGGTTTAGTGTGAATATATAATATACGCACATACTGTGGGAAAGATTTTGTTAAATGGATAGGAGGACATAGGCCTTGTCTGGAGCCGGGGGAGGCCTGTAGGTGCCGTTGGCAAGGGCTGTGGCGTGTCCACCGGGTCGGAGGCCGAGTTAGGTGTAGGGCCGAGGCCGTCGGCTGTGCCTCCCACGGCATCGTGTGGGTCCAGGGCTGACCGGAGGATGACCGCCCGCGCGGTGGGTGTCTGAGGTGCGCAGGAGGCCGGCGGTGGCGCCGCCCACGGCCTCGTGCGAGGCCGGTGGGGACCGGAAGATGACGGCCACCGAGGGTGGCGTCGTGTCCATCGGCTCGACCCGAGCGTCATCGTCGGCCTTCGGGCCGGCGGTGGTGCTGCCCACGGCCTCGTGTGGCGCCGGGGGAGACCGCAAGATCACGGCCAGCCAGGGTGGCGTCGTGTCCACTGGTTCGTCTTGAGCGTCAGCGTCGGCCTTAAGGCCGGCGCTTGTCCTGCCCATGGCCTTGTCTGGGGCCGGGGATCAGTTGTAGGTGCCTTTCCCGAGGGTGGTGGCGGGCCCATCGGGTCATCGTCCGACTTGGGGGTAGGGCCGAGGCCGTCGTCTGTGCCTCCCACGGCATCGTGTGGGTCCAGGGGAGACCGGACGATGACCGCCCGCGCGGTGGGTGTCTGAGGTGCGCAGGAGGCCGGCGGTGGTGATGCCCACGGCCTGGTGTGGGGCCCGGTGGGGACCGGAAGATGACGGCGAGCGACGGTGGCGTCGTGTCCATTGGCTCGCCTTGAGAGTCAGAGTGAGCCTTCGGGCCGGCGCCTGTGCTGCCCACTGCGTCGTCTGGGGCCCGGGGGGACGAGTAGGTGCCTTTCCCGATGGCGGTGGCGTGCCCATCGGGTCCTAGTCCGACTTGCGGGTACCGGTCCGAGGCCGTCGTCTGTGCCTCCCACGGCATCGTGTGGGGCCATGGGAGGCCGGCGGTGCCGCTGCCCACGGCCTCGTGTGGGGCTGGGGGGGGGGCCGGAAGATGACGGCCATCGAGGGGGGTGTCGTGTCCCATCGGCTCGTCTTGAGCGTCAGCGTCAGCCTTCGGGCGGGCGCTTGTGCTGCCCTGGGCCTTGCCTGGGGCCGGGGGGGCAGTTGTAGGTGCCTTTCCCGAGGGCGGCGGCGTGCCCATCGGGTCCGAGGCTGACTTACGGGTAGGGCCGAGGCCGTCGTCTGTGCCTCCCACGGCATCGTATGGGGCCAGGGGAGACCAGACGACGACCGCCCGCGCGGTGGTTGTCTGAGGCGCGCAGGAGGCCGGCGGTGGCGCTGCCCATGGCCTTGTCTGTTGGCTGACTCTGGATGGCGGTTTCACAGAGGCAGGACACCTCGAGGCGGGCTGGTAGTGGTGCCCGTGTGCCCTGCAGAGGAGGAGCTCGTCTGGGTGGTCTCTCTCCAGCCGTCTGCTGGGAGCCTAGGATGGTCCAGAGGCCCAGGACTGCTCCCCGTGGAAGTGGGAACTCTGTTGGGAAAAGTGGGAAAAGCCAGCCGCTAAAGGCACAGGATCCCCAGTGGAACAGCCTGTGACCAGGGCAGCGGGCAGGTGCAGGGTGCTCCCTGGCAGGAGGGGTAGGGGCCAGCGTCCCGGGGACGGGAAGGACCGGCGGGCGAAGAAGGTGGGGCTGGGGAGGCGGCGGGCGGGGTGGGGCACGAACCTTAGGAAGGAGGAAACTGTCCACACGGGAAAATGGGTTGTGGTGTGCGCCAAACGATCCGAGGAAAGGGTCTGAAGCTAGGGAGAGGGTCTCCTTTGCCACTAACTCCTTCTCAGGCCAAGCACGCACTGAGCTGCCCAGCTAGGGCGAGCCTGGTATGTATGTCAGCCAGGGGACGCATCACAAAGCGGCCTGGGCCGCTGTGACGTCACCCAGGGGCCGCATCACCAAGCCCCCCCCCCCACTGCCTTAAGCACACCGGCCCCGCCCAGAGGAGACCCTGGGCCAAGGCCACGGCGCGGCCCCAAGGCCAACCCCAGTAGAATCCCTAGCCCCCGGGACTGCCCGCTGAGGGCCGTGCGGGTGTTCGGACCGACGAGGCCACCGTGCGGACCGTCGAGGGCTGCAGTGCCCGCGTCTGTCGGAGCTCGGCCCGCCCGGGTGCCGGCTCTGCATGTTCTCGGCGCCCGGGGTGCGGCGGGCGGCAAGTGCCTTGCCCCCCACCCCCACACCCCCGCCCGCCCCCCCGCGCTCCCGGAGGCCAGGGCCTGCTCACGGCCCGGCGCGGAGCCACCCAGAGGCTGCCCGGGGCACGGCCCGCCCTTTCCCGGGCGTTCCCAGCTTCTCTGGGACACCGGGAGCCAGGCATGCCTTCTCGGCCATGGCCAGCCAGGCGGCTGACTTCTGAGGAGGGCGCAGACCCCATGACTTGCCGTCCTAGCTAGCGGGCAGGTTCTTTCTTTGCTTCTCACAGAAAGCGTAGGTCGGGGACCACCGGGTCTCAGCATAGCCACATCCCGCATTCTGACTGGGCCTGGCTGCCCAGATTTTCTCTCTGATCTAGTTTTGGGGGCCTGTGTCTCGTACGTGAATAACACAGCAGAGTATAAACTGGGAAACACTTTTTATTTTTAAAATGCTTCTCCTTTAGACTCTCGGTCTCGATGGCGTCGCCGTTCCTGCCCGTCAGCCAAGCTGGAAGCTTGCGGGGCGACCTCGCCTCCTCTCAGCAGTCAGCCTGTCCATTCCCGATCCCGACTGTTCATCCTTTACGTTTTTGTTTTTGTTTTTTTTTTAAACTCTACTTTTTATTTTTATTTTTATTTTATTTATTTTTTTAGTGTATTATTTTTTATTGAAGGGTAGTTGACGCACAGTATTACATTACGTCAGTTTCAAGTGTACAACACAGTGATAAAACATTTATATACATAATTCTAGGTTCCAGCTATCGCCCTACCAAGCCGTTACAATATCTTGACTATATTCCTTACGCTATCCATTACATCCCGGTTACTTATTTATTTTACCATTGGAAGTCTTGTCCTTTTTTTTCTTTTTTTTTTTCTGTGAGGGCATCTCTCATATTTATTGATCAAATGGTTGTTAAGGACAATAAAATTCTGTATAGGGGAGTCAATGCTCAATGCACAATCATTAATCCACCCCAAGCCTAATTTTCGTCAGTCTCCAATCTTCTGAGGCATAACAAACAAGTTCTTACATGGAGAACAAATTCTTACATAGTGAATAAGTTACATAGTGAACAGTACAAGGGCAGTCATCACAGAAACTTTCGGTTTTGCTCATGCATTATGAACTATAAACAGTCAGTTCAAATATGAATACTCATTTGGTTTTTATACTTGATTTATATGTGGATACCACATTTCTCTCTTTATTATTATTATTTTTAGTAAAATGCTGAAGTGGAAGGTAGATACAAAATAAAGGTAGAAAACATAGTTTAGTGTTGTAAGAGGGCAAATGTAGATGATCAGGTGTGTGCCTGTAGACTATGTGTTAATCCAAGCTAGACCAGGGCAATAAAACATCCACGTATGCAGAAGATTTCTCTCAGAACGGTGGGGTGAGGTTCTAAGCCTCACCTCTGTTGATCCCCAATTTCTCACCTGATGACCCCCCTGCGACTGTGCCTGTCTTAGGTTGTTCCTCCCTTGAGGAATCTTACCCGTCTCTGGCTAACCAGTCATCTTCCGGGGCCATACAGGGAAATGTAGAGTTGGTAAGTGAGAGAGAAGCCTTATTGTTTGAAATGGTTAGCTTTCTATTTCTTTGCATGGTTATGCCCTGTAGCTTCTATGCCCAGCATCTGTCTTGAGGTATCTTTACCACTTGGAAGAATTATGATACTCGGTAAATTTGATATGAGGCACGAATTCTATTTAAGGGTTGTAATTAGGAAGGAAGAAGAAAAGCTATAGAAGTAGCAGGCGGAAGAAAACATGGGAAGATTGATTATTTCTTTGACATATCTTCTTGTAGAGTAACTTCAGCATGTATAGGTTTTAAGCTACTACTTAAATTGCGCACACACATTAACATAATAGGAGTATAGTTACATAACCAAAGCATACCTGTAATTACCAGCCATCTCCAGTGAAACCGAGAAAACCAGTTAGGCACCTTAGGCATTTGTGAAAACTTATCTGTGATGTGGTGGATATTGTCCAACTGAACTTGAACAGTCTGAGAGAAATCAGACAGATTAAAACAATCCATTCCTGGGGAATGTTCACATCCCTTATGTTCTTTTAACAGTAAATAGTCTGTAGTTGTAAGACTTTGGAGCGCTACAATTTGCACTTCTCCTAATTCTTGGTTGAGTTCCAACAGTATAGATCCAGTCAAATTTGTTGTTTTACCGTATGCACAGGCCAGCTTAGATGTCTCCTTCATTCCCATGGCAAGTCCAGGAACTGGTGGGATGAGTGCATCTACAGCTGTAGCAGTGCGTGGATCTTTGTTGGGGTTTTTTGATGATCATCTTTTGGCATGAGTCTTCCAGAGAGTGCTGATGTTGGAAGTTCTTTTTCATATCGTATCTTAGTTCATTTTCGGGGTAGCCCAATTAGGCTTTGATCCTCTGTATAAACACAAACAGACCCTTTGCCTACACTTTTATATGCCCTTTATACCCTTGTGTAGAACTCATTGGCGGTTACCACACAGGAACTGCCCTTTTTTTTTTGTTTTTTTGTTTTGTTTTTGGTATCACTAATCTACACTTACATGACGAATATTATGTTTACTAGGCTCTCCCCTATACCAGGTCTCCCCTATAAACCCCTTTACAGTCACTGTCCATCAGCAGAGCAAAATGTTGTAGAATCACTACTTGCCTTCTCTGTGCTGTACAGCCCTCCCTTTTCTCCTACCCCCCCCCCATGCATGCGAATCTTAATACCCCCCTACTCCTCCCCCCCCCCCTTATCCCTCCCTACCCACCCCTCCTCCCCAGTCCCTTTCCCTTTGGTACCTGTTAGTCCATTCTTGAGTTCTGTGATTCTGCTGCTGTTTTGTTCCTTCAGTTTTTCCTTTGTTCTTATATTCCACAGATAAGTGAAACCATTTGGTATTTCTCTTTCTCCACTTGGCTTGTTTCACTGAGCATAATACCCTCCAGCTCCATCCATGTTGCTGCAAATGGTTGGATTTTCCCTTTTCTTATGGCTGAGTAGTATTCCATTGTGTATATGTACCACATCTTCTTTATCCATTCATCTATCGATGGACATTCAGGTTGCTTCCAATTCTTGGCTACTGTAAATAGTGCTGTGATAAACATAGGGGTGCACTGATCTTTCTCATACTTGATTGCTGCATTCTTAGGGTAAATTCCTAGGAGTGAAATTCCTGGGTCAAATGGTAAGTCTGTTTTGAGCATTTTGATGTACCTCCATACTGCTTTCCACAATGGTTGAACTAACTTACATTCCCACCAGCAGTGTAGGAGGGTTCCCCTTTCTCCACAGCCTCGCCAACATTTGTTGTTGTTTGTCTTTTGGATGGCAGCCATCCTTACTGGTGTGAGGTGATACCTCATTGTAGTTTTAATTTGCATTTCTCTGATAATTAGCGATGTGGAGCATCTTTTCATGTGTCTGTTGGCCATCTGTATTTCTTTTTTGGAGAACTGTCTGTTCAGTTCCTCTGCCCATTTTTTAAATTGGGTTATTTGTTTTTTGTTTGTTGAGGCGTGTGAGCTCTTTATATATTCTGGATGTCAAGCCTTTATCGGATCTGTCATTTTCAAATATATTCTCCCATACTGTAGGGTTCCTTTCTGTTCTATTGATGGTGTCTTTTGCTGTACAGAAGCTTTTCAGCTTAATATAGTCCCACTTACTCATTTTTGCTGTTGTTTTCCTTGCCCGGGGAGATATGTTCAAGAAGAGGTCACTCATGTTTATGTCTAAGAGGTTTTTGCCTATGTTTTCTTCCAAGAGTTTAATGGTTTCGTGACTTACATTCAGGTCTTTGATCCATTTTGAGTTTACTTTTGTATATGGGGTTAGACAATGGTCCAGTTTTGCCAGCACCACCTGTTGAAGAGACTGTCATTTTGCCACTGTATGTCCATGGCTCCTTTATCAAATATTAATTGACCATATATGTCTGGGTTAATGTCTGGATTCTCTAGTCTGTTCCATTGGTCTGTGGCTCTGCTCTTGTGCCAGTACCAAACTGTCTTGATTACTATGGCTTTATAGTAGAGCTTGAAGTTGGGGAGTGCAGATCTCAGCATTTTTTATCCCCCTAGGTTCACTTACACTTTGGAGGTCTACCTCCCATCCTGGTTACAAGGTTCCTTAATTGATAGAGGGGCTGGAAGAAGCAGAACAGCATGTAGATGAAGTTAAAGTATAAAGTGGGCTTTTTCTAGGCTGAGTATATTTCACAGTGTCATGACCCTCATCCCATTTCTGTGCTTTGTCTCACTGCAAATGCAGAGAGTGGATTGAGAAGGTGTCTCCAAAATTTGCACTTTTGTTTTGACAGTCAAAACTTCCTAGTAACATCCAGCTAGTCCTCATCTTGGTCACCAGAGGCAGCAGCGAACGGGTAACGTGGGTGCTGTCTCTCAGAAGTGGAACCTGCTGCTTAGACATTCTTTGTTCTCCAGTGTAGTCAGAGCAGCAGAAAGTCTAGTCATCATACTCAGGAAATTAAAATTCTAGATTTGGGAATTTTCCCCCTAACTACACCCTATCGTGCTGCCTTGCAAGTGCTCAGAGACAGCCAGGAAGCATCTCCAGCGGAAGTGGAGCTTGCACTGCCCCATTCGACGTGGCAACAGGGAGTCGCTGGACCACCTCATCTTCCCTGTCGGGTTTTTCCAGTCTGAACCCCGAGAGGAGTGGAACCCCTCGCATTGCAAAGCTGAGCACACACGGCAGCTGTTCAGCTGCTCTGACTCCAGGATTTTTTTCTTCGCAAGCCCCTGTGTGTCAGGCTGGGTGGTGAGGTGACAGCTGAGGCTGGGGGAGTGGAGAGCGGCTGACAGGAAAACAGACTCCTGAAGCCATTTCTCCCATCTCTCTGCCCCATGTCCCTGGGGAGGAGGGCCTCCTTGGCCTTGGCATTATGCCGGAAGCCTTCACTTTATCCTCCTGAAAGGGATCGTCCTTGGTGCAGATCAGTGTCATGACTGTGAAGGAAATTATGGTGGAAGTGGGAAGCTCTGTGCCTCGTCTTGGGGAGAGGGAGGTCCCTGCAGGCATTATGGGTATGTGGGGACACCTGTTGTGATATGACTGATGATAAGTAAATATTTGGTAATTGAGATGACCAAAATACATTTCCTAGGTATTTTTGCTCCTCGTGCACAATTCCTGAAGATCCTTCTGAGCCATAACTGTCCAATGGGTGTCTTGTTAGGTTAATGCAGAGGCTTTGGGGCCCTATCCTAGGTTAGAGGCTGGTTGCCAGGGGCACCAAGCTTGTGATTAGAGGATGGAAATTATTAGCCCTCAGCCCCCAGGGAAGAGGAAAGGGATGAGGGCTGGAGGCTGAATCAGCAATGGCCAGTGATTCAGTCAGTCATGACTCTGCAGTGAAGCCCTCACAAAACCCTAAGAGAAGAGCACATCTCTCTCATCTCCTGTTTCTCTGTCAGAGCTTCCATGCCTGGGGAACCAGGTGGCCTGCACATGCCACCAGGCCAGGCCCCAAGCACCCCAGGAGGATAGAAGCTCTTTTATTTGGGACCTTGCCATATGTGTGTGTTCATCCGGCTGTTGTGTCCTTTATGGTACTCTTTGTTAAACGTGAGTGTTCTTCTGAGATTCTGAGGCACCTTAGCAACTTGGGCAGACCTAAAGGGGAAGTTGTTGGAACCCGCAATCTTAGCCTGCAGGTGGGAAGCACAAGCTAATTGCGTGGGGCTTGCAACCAGGCTCTGGAGCTGGGGAGGAGGGCAGTCTTGAGGATAGAAACCTTACCCTGTAGAATCTGGTGTTGTCTCTGGGCAGATAGCCTCAGCATTGAGTTCTCAGACACCCTGCTGGTGTTCAAGAATTGCTTGGTGGTGTATGCATTGGAAACAGGTCCAGTATCCTGAAAGGAGTTACACTGCTGTGTATGAAAAAGAACGCTGGGTCAGATGAAACCGCTATTAATATATGTAGGAACCACCACACTGTTTTCCATAGTAGCTGCACCAATTTACATGGTCACGAACAGTGCATGACGGTTCCCTTTTGTCCACATCCTCATAAATAACTTGTTATTTCTTGTTTTTTGGGGAACTAGCCATTCTGAATGCTGTGAGGTGATAGCTCATTGTGATTTTTTTGTTGTTACCATTAGAGTACAATTACATGAGCAACATTGTGGTTACTAGACTCCCCCCCATTATCAAGTCCGCTCCCCGCACCCCATTACAGTCGCTGTCCATCAATGTAGTAAGATGCTATGGAATCACTACCTGTCTTCTGTGTGTTACACTGCAATCCCTGTGGCCCCCCACCCCCTACATTATGTGTGCGGATCGTAATGCCCCCTTTACCCCCTTATCGCTCCCTCCCCACCCGTCCTCCCAGGTCCCTTTCCCTTTGGTAACTGTTAGTCCATTCTTGGGTTCTGTGAGTCTGCTGCTGTTTTGTTCCTTCCCGTTTTTGCTTTGTTCTCATACCTCACCAGAGGAGTGAAATCCTTGGATACTTGTCTTTCTCCACCTGGCTTATTTCACTGAGCATAACACCCTCTAGCTCCGTCCGTGTTGTTGCAAATGGTGGTAGGATTTGTTTTCTTCCTATGGCTGAGTGATATTCCGTAGTGTGTATGTACCACCTCTTCTTTATCCCTTCATCTCCCGATGGACACTTAGGTTGCTTCCCTTTCTTGGGTATTGTAAGTAGTGCTGTGATCAACATAGGGGTGCATCTGTCTCTTTCAAACTGGGCTCCTGCACTCTTAGGGTAAATTCCTAGGAGAGGAATTCCTGGGTCAAATGGCATTTCTGTTCTTTGGTTTTTGGGGGAACCTCCATACCGCTTTCCACAATGGTTGAGCTGACTGACATTCCCACCAGCAGTGTAGGAGGGTTCCCCTTTCTCCACACCCTTGCCGACATCTGTTGTTGTCTGTCTTTTGGGTGGTGGCCATCCTAACTGGTGTGAGGTGATACCCCGTTGTGGTTTTAGTGTGCATTTCTCTGATGGTTAGCGATGTGGAGCGTCTTTTCCATGTGCCTGCCGGCCACCTGAAATTGCTTCTGTGGAGAAGTGTCTGTTGAGAGCCTCTGCCCATTTTGTAACTGGATTCATTTGCTTTTTGTGTGTTGAGGTTCGTGAGCTCTTGATACATGTTTTGGATGGCAACGCCTTATCAGATATGTCATCGGTGAGTATATTCTCCCATACTGAAGGATGTCTTTTGGTTCTACTGATGGTGGTCAAACAGAATCTTACGAAACCCCCTACCACTTCATTCCAAATCTGACTGTTTTTTTTTTTTTTTTTTTTTTTCCCAGAACACCAACCAGCCGAGAAAACGGGAACGAAGAGGAGAAGCTGTGATGCGGGAACATCTGGCGTAAAACTGAGAGGTGAGGCGGTGTGGAGACTGGTAGGTTGTATCTTTCCATGTGCTGCTTTCAAGGGTCATAGGGAAAAAAGATCGCCAAGGAGATGAAGCCCGGGGTGTTGACGTCACCTGGTATCGGTGGAGCCACGTAGCCTCTAGCCATTGACGGGGAGGCTAGCATGCGGCACTGTTGTCTTTCCTGCGGAGTTAAGACGAGCGGCGTCCCCCGCTTGCAGTTCAGTCAGAGCCCGTGTGGGACTGTCCTGGCACCGGCCGGGGTGGACCCGAGAGCTGTGCCGTTCCTGCTGGGCTGTCGCAGCACCCCTCTCGGAACAGGGCCTCAGCAGCGCTCCCGGGAGAGAGAGAGAGAGACAGAGACAGAGACAGAGACAGAGAGAGACAGAGAGAGAGAGAGAATTGCGCTCGAGAGACAGGGGCAGTTATATTTTCTGTAGCTCCCTGAGCATGCTCCTGGTGTTTATTTTGAGATCTCTTTCTCAGGAAGATTGATTTGAGTCCAGTTACCAGGTTCCTTTGAAGGTTCATATTTGTAGGTGGCGCCCTCTAGCTCCCAGAAGCTTTACTCTCTGGAGATGCTCAGCCCTTGGGGTGGGTGGGGGGTGGGGTGGCAGGGGTCCCAGGGGAGAGGTGCCGGTGCCCACCCCCGCCGGGAGGAAAGAGGTCTTTCCTGCTTCCCGACCGCAGTGCCCGTCTCCACTGCCGGGGCCAGTTTGCGGAGCACGCAGGGAGAAGCTGCCGTAGGTGGGGGCGGCCGTTTTGCAGGCCGGTGCCGGCGGGGAGGCAGGCCGTGTGCCAGTCACAGCACGGTAAGGGGCCTCGGAGCTGCGAGGCCAGCCAGGGGGATGGAGCGCCCGGAGCTCCTGAAAGCTCCCCCGCCTGCCGGGCAGAGTGCACCCGGGCAGTTTGGCGCACCTGTCCTTTCTCCTGAGCGGCAAGCCCTGCGGAAGCCTTGCCCCTTTAGCAGTTCTCTCGCTGTCAGGAAGTCTCTCAGACTGTCCGCCTTTCTTTTGTCCCACAGCGGCCGGATGTGGATCCCTGTGTTGTCCCACAAGTGGCTGGAATCTCAAGTCTCTCGAAGTCTTCCGCCTGTCTCTGCTTTCCAAGCCCACCGATCCTCCAGAGCGCAGCACGTGTACGGTAGGTTCGTGCTCCCAGAGCACATCTCCGGGGCTGTACGTCACACTTCTCCTCGAGGTGACAGCCTGCCGCAGCAGCGTTCTTCCCTGCTGCTCTTCCAGGATTTGGTGTAGTTGTTCTATTTCCATATAGTACGTATGTATGTGGTTTTGGTTTTGGGAGGAGGTTTCCGCCTCCCCTCTCACGTGAGCCGCCGTCTTTAATCCCAGCAGCACATCTTTTTTCTTCTTCTTCTTTTTTTTTTTTTTCTTTTCAGTTTCACTTGTCTAGGGTACCTGTCCCCACCCCCTCAACTTCTGGTTTGTCTTCGTCCTTGGATCTCAAGTGAGTCTCCTGTAAGGGAGCACGTAGGTGGTCTTGAGTTTTCATCCCTTCTTTTAACCCTGTGTCTTTTGATTGGAGCCCTCAGAGCCTGTCCTTTTATTCTGACAATTGAGAGCTGTGTCCTTATTGCACTTAAAAAATTTTTTTGTTATCATTCATCTACAGTCACGTGAAGAACATGATGATCACCAAGTCCCCCCCAAAAACCCCGTTACAGTCGCTGACCATCAGCGTGTAGTAAGATGCTGTAGAATCACTACTTGTCTTCTCTGGGTTGTACAGCCCTCCCCATGCTCCCCCCGCCCCACACGTTATACATGCGAATCCTGATGCCCCCTTTCTTTCTCCCCGCCCTTATCCCTCCCTTCCCACCCACCCTGCCCAGCCCCTTTCCCTTTGGTAACTGTGAGTCCACTCTCGGGTTCTGTGAGTCTGCTGCTGTTTTTTTCCTTCAGTTTTTCTTTGTTGTGATACTCCACACATGAGTATAAAGACGGCGTGATCGCCGCTGATCGGAGGGAGGGACAAACAGAAAGGAACACCCAATTTCTAGACAGGAGCAGCTGGGAGCAAAGAGTGTGTTGTGGACTGACGTGTTTATTTGAGTGTCCAAACTTCCCTCTTTATGTGGCTATTACTTCTTTACATTCGTGAACATCATAAAAGCCACTGATTTCAAAGGCCCAGACGCATACTGAGGTGAGAGAAGATGAGAAGGACGTTGCTGCACCACTAAATCTATGGCTGGGCACTGCTGAAACCAAACAAAAAGAATTCACGGTGGCCAGATAGGGCTATTTTCTAGTGGCTGTCTCTGGGGACTCAGACAGAATCCATTTGTTTGATTGTTTGTTTTTTCAGTTTCACTTGTGTAGGGTACCTGTCCCCACCCTGTAAGGGAGCACGTAGGTGGTCTTGAGCTTTCATCCCTTCTTTTAACCCTGTGTCTTTTGTTTGGAGCACTCAAAGCCTGTCCTTTTATTCTGATGATTCAGAGCTGTGCCCTTATTGCACTTCTTAAATTCTTTTTGTCATCATTCATCTACAGTCACGTGAAGAACATTACGTTTACCAGGCTCCCCCCTTCACCAAGTCCCCCGCGAAAACCTCTTACAGTCACTGTCCATCAGTGTAGTTTGGATGCTGTAGACCCCTTCACCATGTCCCCCCGACACACCCCGTTACAGTCGCTGTCCATCAGCGTGTAGTAAGATGCTGTAGAATCACTACTTGTCTTCTCTGGGTTGTACAGCCCTCCCCATGCTCCCCCCGCCCCACACATTCTACATGCTAATCCTGATGCCCCCTTTCTTTCTCCCCGCCCCTATCCCTCCCTCCCCAGTCCCTTTCCCTTTGGTAACTGTTAGTCCACTCTCGGGTTCTGTGAGTCTGCTGCTGTTTTTCTCCTTCAGTTTTTCTTTGTTGTGATACTCCACACACGAGTGAAATCATTTGGTACTTGTCTTTCTCCGCCTGGCTTATTTCACTGAGCATAATACCGTCTAGCTCCGTCCACATCATTGCAAATGGTAGGATTTGTTTTCTTCTTATGGCTGCTTGCTGCACTTTTTAAACTGGATTTTTCATTCTTCTTTTTTGTTTGTAGTTTCGCTGTGTGCTTTCACCATTACTCTCCTGGTTTATGAGCAATAGCTTTTATTAATTGATATGTACCTATATCTCTCTCTCTATCTCTCTGTCTCTCTATCTATCTCTCTATCTATCTGTCTATCTATCTATCTATCTATCTATCTATCTATCTATCTATGAATCAATCATCTTTTTGTCTGCCCTTCTGTCCTTATGTACAAGAACAGTCAACAACATAGGCTATGTCACTCCCCTACATTATGCCTCCAAAAATCTTGCAAGGTAACTAGGCCGTAGGGAGAGCACTGGGTTTTCACCGAGACACTTGCAGGTCGAGTCAGCCGCGTGCACCTACAAAACCAGGAAATGGTGGTGCAGGGACTTGAACCCGTATCTCTGTCCTCTGTCCTCTTTTACCTCCTTCTCGCTTGCTGACTGTATTTAGCCACATTCACTGACTAAGTGCTCCCTGAAGACCACAAGTATCCTTCCTCTGGGCCTGTTGTCGACAGAAAAGTAAACTTGGTGCTTTGCTCACCACCATGTTTGAGGGACATCGGCGTGATCGCCGCTGATAGGAGGGAGGGACAAATAAAAAGGAACACCAGTTTCTAGACAGGAGCAGTTGGGAGCAAAGAGTGTGCTGTGGAGTGACGTGTTCGGTTAAGCATCCAAACTTCCCTCGGTATCTGGTTATTGCCTCTTTACATTCGTGAACATCATAAAAGCCACTGATTTCAAAGGCCCAGACGCATATTATTACCGCAATTCAGTTGTTGAGGTGAGAGAAGATGAGAAGGGCGTTGCTGCACCACTAAATCTATGGCTGGGCCCTGCTGAAACCAAACAAAAAGAATTCACGGTGGCCAGATAGGGCTATTTTCTAGTGACTGTCTCTGGGGACTCAGACAGAATCCGTTTGTTTGTTTGTTTGTTTGTTTGTTTCTCAGTTTCACCTGTGTAGGGTACCTGTCCCCGCCCCTTCGGCTTCTAGTCTGTCTGTGTCCTTGGATCTCAAGTGAGTCTCCTGTAAGGGAGCACGTAGATGGTCTTGAGCGAGAGATAGCTTTGTTTAGTATGATGCTCTCCTATCTACCTACCTACCTATCCCTTTATCTATCTACCTATCTATCTATCTATGATCTATCATCTATCTACTCTCATCTGTGTATCTATCTAATTAATCTATCACCTATATGTATGTATATCAACCCAATCTATGTATCAATCATCTGTCTGTCTATGTATCTGTTGTCTCACTTTTGTCAACGTTCTGTCACTAGGTGCAGTTTGATTCCTCTGTGTCCTTCTCAGTCTCAATTCCTTGTGTCTGTTTATGTGAGTTAGCTGTGTGTTTGGGTCTTGAGAGGAGTGGCCTCGGGTGGGAACTTCTCCTGCGTAGGTGGCACGAGTCCGCTGGGTGTGGACGGTGTGGTTGGCGGGCTGGGCTCTTGAACCTGTGCGGGCCAGGGCCCTCCGGCTGCTCTGCCCCTGGGCCGTTCCCGCTGTGGCGGCTGCGTGAGCTGCGGGGCATATCCGAGGCCCCACGCAGGGAGCACCCTGGCTGGCCTGCGGGGTCCGAGGCAGGTGCATGCCCAGTAGTAGGTCTTTTTGCCTGTGCACCGATGTCACCTCGGCGGCCCTGCTTGCTGGCCCATCTCCAGAGAGCATGCGTGTAGTCACTGGTTAAGGGAACTGCCTTTTGGTGACACGCAGGGCTCTTGTGGGCCGGTGGCCCGTGGGCTTGCTGAGGTGGCAGGCCAGCTAGCTTGTGGGGAAACTGCTCCCCTCTGCTGTCAAGGTGGAGGTGGAGTTTCAGTGCATTTAGGCATTTAGATGTGAGTGAGGTCTCTCTGAAATGGAATAGTAGCGTTGAGAGCTATGTTTCCGTTCGTATGAAAAGGGTGCTGAGCATAAAGAGTTGGGTGATGGTGGCAGGAATTCTAGGAATGTTTATGTCCCCGCACTTATTTATTTTCTGTTAAGGGAGGTGATTCTGAAGTAACTTTTTACTCACGGATGAAGGTGGTGCATAAGGTCATCCCACATCAGCCATGGTGAGATGAAGTGGTGTAGTAGAATTAAAGCCTGTACACCTTGGCCTGATACATAGGAGACACACCGTGGGTGCTCTTTGCTGCCCTCCTGTCCTGGCTTATTACCTTAACTAACTCGATGGTTCAGAGTGGTCCCAGCAACATTTCCGGCAAGATCTTTCTAAAATTGCATAGAATCACTTGGCAAAGATATCCCCAGAGGCTAGTGGAGAACTTTACTCTTTCTGGTCATAGTTTGCAAGATGTTTGCCCTATCCTGCGTTCCTTTGTTACTTTTGCATCTCCTGTGATTGTAGACCGATGGGGCAGTGGCGTACACACACACACACACACACACACACACACACGCACACACACACGCACACGCACACGCACACGCACAGGCGCGCGCACACGCACGCACGCACACAGACACACACACACACACACACACACACACACACACACGGCTGAGAGTTAACGGAGACCCCAGTTATAGGAAACTGCAGCCCGCACTTTAAAAAAGAAACGCGCATAAGTTGTGCTCCTGGCGTGCCCCCCATAGGGAGCGGACTTCAAAGTGCAGAGGTGGTTGGACACAGATACCTATGCAGACACCTAAGCACAGATATCTATGCGTAGGCTCTCTCCATCCATCGTCTTAAGTGCGTCTCTGTTTACCTACATATCTATGTTAGTCTACTCAAGCTGATAACCAGAGTGTCATTGAGTGGGGGCTTCATCCATAGACACTGATTTCTCACCATTCTGGAAGCAGAAGTCCAAGACCAAGGCAGGTTCAGTTCCTGGTGAGGTCCCTTCTTCTGGCTTGCATACGGCCGCATCCCTGCTGTGTCCTCACAGGGTCGAGGGAGAAAGCTCTGTCCTCTGTTCCTCTTAATAGCACTGATTGCATAATGGCAGCTCCACCCACACCCTCATGATAGCTTCCGAACCAAATTACCTCCAAAGGCCCCACCTCCCAAGACCATGACAGTGGGGGTTAGGGCTTCAACCCTGACTCAATTCAAATATGAACTTGTGTGTGTGTGTGTGTGTGTGGTGGCGGCGGCGGGGGGTTAGGAGGAGCAGAAGATGGTGAGGTGAGGGCCCAAAAATTCAGTTCATAACTCTGTATCTATCTATCATCTATCTATTCTCTATCTAATCTATCAATATCTTATCATCTGTCTTTCTAACGTAACCTACCTATATCATCTGTCCTATCTAGTCTATCATCCGTCATCTATATATGTCTTATCTATCTGTCATCTCTGTCAATCTATTCGTCTAACGTATGAATATCTATCATCTATCTAATGTATGTATTTCTAATCTATCATCTGTCACCTATCTGTCACCTACCTGTTGTCATCTTTTTGTCTACCCATCTATCCTTATGTACAGAACAGTGTAAGATAAATTCTAGCTGAAATAAGCAGGTGAAGGGAGGCAACAAAGGGCCCGGTAGTTTATTTGAACGCAAATACCCGGGCGAGATTTCCCCGGTCTATAGAAATGGAGGCTGGGGAATTCACACTTAAGTAGACAGGCAGGCAGCGAGATTTTCAAGAAGGTAGGGGGAGGCAGAGCTTAGATTTACAGCAGCACGAGGATTGGCTAGCCCAAGGCATATTTTTCAGGTTGGGAGGGGGCAACAGCCAAGAACTTCGGCCCATCATCAGTGTCCCACGTGGGAGGGGGCAGCAGCCGGAGACATTGGCACATCCTCAGTGTCCGACGTGCTCGCTCCTCCCATCAGTGCCCCCAGCCTTACAAACAGTTAACAACACGGCTATCTAACATGGCTGGCTATCTATCTATCTATCTGTCTGTCTGTCTGTCTGTCTGTCTGTCTGTCTATCTATCTATCTATCTATCTATCTATCAATCATATATTCAATCTATCTATACCTGTCATCTATCCTATCTAATCTATCATCTATCTATCTGTCTATCTGTCCTATCTATCTATCATCATGTTTTTGTCTACCCATCTATCTTTATGTACAGAACAGTTCACAAGATGGCTTATATGTCACTTCCCTACTTATGTTTCCAAAAGCCTGCAAGGTAACTAGGCCCTAGAGACAGACAGCACTGGGTTCACCGAGACATTTGCACATCGAGTCAACAGCGTGTGACTACAAAACTAGTCGATGGTGGTGCGGGGACTTCAACCCATATCTCTGTCCCCGGTCCTCTTTGCCCTCCTTGCTGACGGTATTCTAGCCGCATTTGTTGACTGACTGCTCCCTGAAGACCACAAGCATCCCTCCTCTTGGCTTTTTCAGTAATTTATCCCATTGTATGGAATGCTTTTCCCTCAGATACCTGGTTCTGTCACCTCCTTCTAGACTGTTCAAGTCCCGCCTCCCTGGTGAGGCTTACCCTGTCCACTGTTTATTTTGAAAGCCCTGCTTCTCTCTGCCTACAATCTCAGTCCTCCATATCCTGCTTTTCATTCTTCATAGTGTTTGTTACCGGCTAAGCTACCGGAAAACTTACAGATGTTCATTGTCTCTTTCCTCCCCTCCAACTAGAACGTGGTCTCCACAGGTTAGGAATTCTGCGTGTATTGAGTCTGGTGGAGACCCTGCAGACTCTAGGGTCAGCGAGAAGTGGGCACAGTTGTAACTCAACGTGGCTTGACATGTTAGCAGTTTAGGTTAGAGTCAGGCCAGGCGGTCATTAAAGAGGACCTTTTCTGATATTACTAAGCTACTTGGTAAATTCTAAGTAAGCTTACATTTTCAATAATCACACAGCAGGCAGAAGCACTTCCTTCTGTCGTTCCTCCAGCCTCGAGGACCTGGATGCCAAATCCGTTCTCTCGTGGGGAAGTGGGAGTGTGTGAGGATGATCGGCCAAAGTCTTAAGTTACACAAGGCACACACATACAGAATTAAACATGTTTAAAAACCAAAATGATGAGAGAGGTTGCCTGTGTCACAGCAGGGATCCCCTAGCCCCCAGTGAGCTCAGAGCAGTGGGAGAGGAGAGGGAAGGGGCCACATAAGCCAACCCGGTCTCCTTCCTCTGGACTTGCCTCCCCCTGGGTTGTCATCCATTAAACGCTCAGCACGCAGACCTCGCGGTGAGCACGCACAGTCATAAAACGCGGCTACTTCCACATCCCAGTCGCTGGGGCACGGAACACGTTGCGTAGTTAAGTGTGGCTCAGAACACTATCACTCATGTATGTGTGTTCTTCCTCTGTCGCCGAGTCAAAGAGTAAACAGAGCAGAGGCATACTAGCAAGAGCAGGGTTTAGTGTGAATATATAATATACGCACATACTGTGGGAAAGATTTTGTTAAATGGATAGGAGGACATAGGCCTTGTCTGGAGCCGGGGGAGGCCTGTAGGTGCCGTTGGCAAGGGCTGTGGCGTGTCCACCGGGTCGGAGGCCGAGTTAGGTGTAGGGCCGAGGCCGTCGGCTGTGCCTCCCACGGCATCGTGTGGGTCCAGGGCTGACCGGAGGATGACCGCCCGCGCGGTGGGTGTCTGAGGTGCGCAGGAGGCCGGCGGTGGCGCCGCCCACGGCCTCGTGCGAGGCCGGTGGGGACCGGAAGATGACGGCCACCGAGGGTGGCGTCGTGTCCATCGGCTCGACCCGAGCGTCATCGTCGGCCTTCGGGCCGGCGGTGGTGCTGCCCACGGCCTCGTGTGGCGCCGGGGGAGACCGCAAGATCACGGCCAGCCAGGGTGGCGTCGTGTCCACTGGTTCGTCTTGAGCGTCAGCGTCGGCCTTAAGGCCGGCGCTTGTCCTGCCCATGGCCTTGTCTGGGGCCGGGGATCAGTTGTAGGTGCCTTTCCCGAGGGTGGTGGCGGGCCCATCGGGTCATCGTCCGACTTGGGGGTAGGGCCGAGGCCGTCGTCTGTGCCTCCCACGGCATCGTGTGGGTCCAGGGGAGACCGGACGATGACCGACCGCGCGGTGGGTGTCTGAGGTGCGCAGGAGGCCGGCGGTGGTGATGCCCACGGCCTGGTGTGGGGCCCGGTGGGGACCGGAAGATGACGGCGAGCGACGGTGGCGTCGTGTCCATTGGCTCGCCTTGAGAGTCAGAGTGAGCCTTCGGGCCGGCGCCTGTGCTGCCCACTGCGTCGTCTGGGGCCCGGGGGGACGAGTAGGTGCCTTTCCCGATGGCGGTGGCGTGCCCATCGGGTCCTAGTCCGACTTGCGGGTACCGGTCCGAGGCCGTCGTCTGTGCCTCCCACGGCATCGTGTGGGGCCATGGGAGGCCGGCGGTGCCGCTGCCCACGGCCTCGTGTGGGGCTGGGGGGGGGGCCGGAAGATGACGGCCATCGAGGGGGGTGTCGTGTCCCATCGGCTCGTCTTGAGCGTCAGCGTCAGCCTTCGGGCGGGCGCTTGTGCTGCCCTGGGCCTTGCCTGGGGCCGGGGGGGCAGTTGTAGGTGCCTTTCCCGAGGGCGGCGGCGTGCCCATCGGGTCCGAGGCTGACTTACGGGTAGGGCCGAGGCCGTCGTCTGTGCCTCCCACGGCATCGTATGGGGCCAGGGGAGACCAGACGACGACCGCCCGCGCGGTGGTTGTCGGAGGCACACAGGAGGCCGGCGGTGGTGCTGCCCACGGCCCCGTGCGGGGCCGGGGGCGACCGGAAGATGACGGCCATGGAGGGTGGCGTCGTGTCCATGGGCTCGTCCCCGGCGTCATCGCCGGCCCTCGGGCCGAAGGTGGAGCTGCCCACGGCCCCGTGCGCGGCCGGGGGCGACCGGAAGATGACGGCCATGGAGGGTGGCGTCGTGTCCATGGGCTCGTCCCGGTCGTCATCGCCGCCCCTCGGGCCGAAGGTGGAGCTACCCACGGCCCCGTGTGCGGCCGGGGGCGACCGGAAGATGACGGCCATGGAGGGTGGTGTCGTGTCCATGGGCTCGTCGTCCTGAGCATCAGCCTTCAGGCTGGCGCCTGTGCAGCCCACGGACTTGTCCGTGGCCAGGGGGCAGTTGTGGGTGCCTTTCCCGAAGGCGGTGGCTTGCCCATCGGGTCGTCGTCCGCCATGCGGGTAGGGCCGAGGCCGTCGTCTGTGCCTCCCACGGCATCGTATGGGGCCAGGGGAGACCAGACGACGACCGCCCGCGCGGTGGTTGTCTGAGGCGCGCAGGAGGCCGGCGGTGGCGCTGCCCATGGCCTTGTCTGTTGGCTGACTCTGGATGGCGGTTTCACAGAGGCAGGACACCTCGAGGCGGGCTGGTAGTGGTGCCCGTGTGCCCTGCAGAGGAGGAGCTCGTCTGGGTGGTCTCTCTCCAGCCGTCTGCTGGGAGCCTAGGATGGTCCAGAGGCCCAGGACTGCTCCCCGTGGAAGTGGGAACTCTGTTGGGAAAAGTGGGAAAAGCCAGCCGCTAAAGGCACAGGATCCCCAGTGGAACAGCCTGTGACCAGGGCAGCGGGCAGGTGCAGGGTGCTCCCTGGCAGGAGGGGTAGGGGCCAGCGTCCCGGGGACGGGAAGGACCGGCGGGCGAAGAAGGTGGGGCTGGGGAGGCGGCGGGCGGGGTGGGGCACGAACCTTAGGAAGGAGGAAACTGTCCACACGGGAAAATGGGTTGTGGTGTGCGCCAAACGATCCGAGGAAAGGGTCTGAAGCTAGGGAGAGGGTCTCCTTTGCCACTAACTCCTTCTCAGGCCAAGCACGCACTGAGCTGCCCAGCTAGGGCGAGCCTGGTATGTATGTCAGCCAGGGGACGCATCACAAAGCGGCCTGGGCCGCTGTGACGTCACCCAGGGGCCGCATCACCAAGCCCCCCCCCCCACTGCCTTAAGCACACCGGCCCCGCCCAGAGGAGACCCTGGGCCAAGGCCACGGCGCGGCCCCAAGGCCAACCCCAGTAGAATCCCTAGCCCCCGGGACTGCCCGCTGAGGGCCGTGCGGGTGTTCGGACCGACGAGGCCACCGTGCGGACCGTCGAGGGCTGCAGTGCCCGCGTCTGTCGGAGCTCGGCCCGCCCGGGTGCCGGCTCTGCATGTTCTCGGCGCCCGGGGTGCGGCGGGCGGCAAGTGCCTTGCCCCCCACCCCCACACCCCCGCCCGCCCCCCCGCGCTCCCGGAGGCCAGGGCCTGCTCACGGCCCGGCGCGGAGCCACCCAGAGGCTGCCCGGGGCACGGCCCGCCCTTTCCCGGGCGTTCCCAGCTTCTCTGGGACACCGGGAGCCAGGCATGCCTTCTCGGCCATGGCCAGCCAGGCGGCTGACTTCTGAGGAGGGCGCAGACCCCATGACTTGCCGTCCTAGCTAGCGGGCAGGTTCTTTCTTTGCTTCTCACAGAAAGCGTAGGTCGGGGACCACCGGGTCTCAGCATAGCCACATCCCGCATTCTGACTGGGCCTGGCTGCCCAGATTTTCTCTCTGATCTAGTTTTGGGGGCCTGTGTCTCGTACGTGAATAACACAGCAGAGTATAAACTGGGAAACACTTTTTATTTTTAAAATGCTTCTCCTTTAGACTCTCGGTCTCGATGGCGTCGCCGTT